>NW_027411778.1:600000-786216 GCF_047663935.1 Musca autumnalis
TGTATTGGGAAAGTCATGCCCGGTGAACTTTTGTATTGGGAAAGTCATGCCCGGTGAACTTTTGTATTGGGAAAGTCATCTCCGGTGAACTTTTGTATTGGGAAAGTCATGCCCGGTGAACTTTTGTATTGGGAAAGTCATGCCCGGTGAACTTTTGTATTGGGAAAGTCATGCCCGGTGAACTTTTGTATTGGGAAAGTCATCTCCGGTGAACTTTTCTATGGGAAAAGTCATCTCCGGTAAACTTTTGTATTGGGAAAGTCATGCCCGGTGAACTTTTGTATTAGGAAAGTCATGCCCGGTGAACTTTTGTATTGAGAAAGTCATCTCCGGTGAACTTTTGTATTGGGAAAGTCATGCCCGGTGAACTTTTGTATTGGGAAAGTCATCTCCGGTGAACTTTTGTATTGGGAAAGTCATCTCCGGTGAACTTTTGTATTGGGAAAGTCATGCCCGGTGAACTTTTGTATTGGGAAAGTCATGCCCGGTGAACTTTTGTATTGGGAAAGTCATGCCCGGTGAACTTTTTTATTGGGAAAGTCATCTCCGGTGAACTTTTGTATTGGGAAAGTCATCTCCGGTGAACTTTTGTATTGGGAAAGTCATCTCCGGTGAACTTTTGTATTGGGAAAGTCATGCCCGGTGAACTTTTGTATTGGGAAAGTCATGCCCTTGTTGCGGTTGGCCCGGAGGAAAAATCCCATCAATCCACTTGAACAGACCCTTCACCAGGTGACATGGAAGTGGGTGTTTTATCTGGTACCGAGAGGGTAGAATTATATTCGGCAAAATTAGGAGAACAAACAGGAGACCAGCTACAGACCTGGATAGACAGAAATAATAATAAAGTTAAAAAAAGAACAAACATTGCTTTATCAATGTTTAATCAACCTTACCGGCTGTTTATTGTGAATGTTTCTTCTCGCCTACAATGCAAAAGGCAAAGAAAAATAAACATTGCACACACAAGCACACACACTACTATATTCACGCCAGAAAACAAAGCAGGATTGCGTTGAAATAAATAGTATGAGATTCATTGTCCATCATATCCATAAAGCTTCCGTAATGTTCTGTCCCAGGAACTCGATATTCTTCCCAAAAATGTTTTTTTTTATGAATAAAAAACAAATATATTTCTTGTCTGTCCGAAGGCTTTAATAAATCAGACGTGTTGTTATGAGTGGTGGTGGTATGTTGATGACAGCTGTCATATAACAGTTGGATTGTCAATAAGGTGGCCGATGTTACACCATTGTACAGTAAGAGGTAGTTACTTACATACGTTACATACCATCTCCAAATTAATTTTTTTTGAGGAATGGATTTCGAAAAGTAACAACTTTTCATGAGTAGAAAAAGGACGACTGGTACAGAAAATTAGCCATATTTAATATGGGAATATTTCTAATGAAATCATGTTGGGAAATGGTTCATATAAAAAGGGGGAAAGAGTGGAAAACAGCCATATTGGTTGTGAAGAAACTCGTGTCTGGACGTATTTTCCTAAATAGTGTGGATAATTATATCGTTTTTAACACGTCATACTGTTCAGTGCTTAATTTTTTTTAATATAAGTTGTTGCTTCATATAAAAAAAGTAAGTGAACAATGATGATAATTATATTACAAGTGCTGTGTTGTGTTGATTAAAGAATGATGTGACTAAAGTCTAGTATTTTGTTCATAGGATTCGACACTGAGCAAATATTGTGGCACATAGGAGGCAGGCTCTATAAGACATCGGTAAGCAAGTCCACCGAGGAGCAAAGTGAGCCGAAACAGTAATACGTTCAGCAAATGCAAAGAGCTTTCTGTGTCCAGGTAGGACGTAAAGAATCAAATATTAATTGCTAGACCAATATAACCAGTCAGTGATAGCATCAATTATCCTTAAAAGTTTGAAAAACAAGTCAGTCTTTTTTAAACGGCCGTCCAGCCCTTAAGCGTTGAGCGACAGACATTACGGCTAAGAAGTTTGAATATATAAGACGCCCTGTTATTGGAAAAAGTGTTCCCTGACTATCAGCTGCTGACTAATGGCAGTTGCGACTCCAACCATTTCAAGATAATTCGGTCAGTTTGGGAAAAGTTGTATACTATTATCTAACCATCATAAACTGACATAACCAATATCCGCCATTATAATAGTTTAAATTGTGTAGTCGGCAACTAGGCGCTGACAAATAATTTTGGCAAAAAGAAAAAGACGTTTTTCGCCGTATTTTATATGTACTTATTAAAATCTTTATGTATTTTGTTTGTTATTTTTATATTTGTTTAATTTTTTTTTAATATTAATATTTTATCCATATTGACTAAATTTTGAATCTATTATTCATATTGAGATATCACTGTAAAGGTAAAGACAGACAGTATAGGGAAGGGTAATTTTTTTTGAATATCATATGGGACCCATTAGGTCCGAATAGGTTGACCATCTAAGTGAGCTCATTTAGGTAGGAACCGTATCTGATGTAGAGAGAGTTGGCTGTAAGAAAAGCCGTTTACCCTATCCAGCTAGTCTTTTCTTAACCTAGTTAGGATTTTGTTTTTTTTTGTTAATGTAACCTTTTTAAAACGATTTAATGTTTGCTCATATTTTTATATTGACTCTCAAGATTGTCATTTCGAATTAACTTGATTTAAATGTCCCATTTATATTACCAATAAAATATGTTTTAAGAGAATCATGATAAAAATGAATATGGAGTAAGTGTGTTCATATTGGGGGGGAGAAGGTGACGGTTGATTGAAGGAAGGCATGTTCTAGGAAGAGTAGTGGGATCCCGTGAAGATTGATATGTGGAGATGAGGATCATGGTTGGGAGGGCAAGTGGGGGGTCCGAACAGCAAGGACCCACATCCTAAAGAATATCCCCGTGTATGTCATGTGATAGTTGTGTAGTGTAATTGTGTTTGTTCATTATCGTTTTGTTAGACCTTTTGGCTGGGAATGGCGGGTTGAGAACCGCCCTGAGGTCCAGGTAGAGCAGCCGGCAGACCAACCTAGCTTCTATGGGGTCGTAACAGAAATGGCGCCCAAGGAAAACAGACCTATATCAAGATAGATGATTATAGGAAAACTTAATTGAGTATGATAACAGCTACGTACTCAGAAATAGTCCAAGATAGTTTTAATAGCCCAAATGGTCTAGTCCAAAACAAACTATATCTGGACAATATTGCAGCCAGGTCTTATTAAAAAGGCTCTGTTTAAAGGTGTAATATTCGTTTTAGATAAGTTTATGTTGTCTAGGTTAGATAGTTAAGGGTCAGGTGCAAAATCTAGTTGTGTGACGTGTAACTATGATGTTTTGTGAGTGACCTGTGTTCAGTTTAGTGTAAATTTGTGTGATGAGGAGCATCGTATAAGTATGATCGTCGGAGGGCCTACTATGATATCCGTTATGAGAGTTTTTGAACATAAGACAGAGTGTCATAAGCTCGAACACCATGATTGCTTGTTTTGTTTTGTTTATGATTATGAGATATATGCCATGGTACCGCGATCTGATTCTAGATGCTCTAAATGTATTTGTTATGTCTTCTTGGATGTTCTTTAGGTACAACTACCACTTTTAAAGTAAAAATAAGGCTTTTATAAAATAATAGCATGAATTATAGTATCTTCAAGGTCAGAACCAAAATCAAGCAGTCTATATAAGGCAAAATCAGATTTTAGGTAATAAAGTAATGACTAAGCAGATACGTAATTATGAATAAGTCCTAGAGCATGATTTTCTTCTGAAAATACAACCAGTAACCTTCCTCCTTAATGCAAAGATTAGTCAAAAAGTTATATTATTACGAAAAAATCAAAATTTTTATTTATTTGCGAAAAATTATGTGAAAATTTAGGAAATTAGTAAAAACTAGTTTAAAAAAAAACGTCTCTAAATTTAGCTAACAAAAATAGACCATAAAATAGTCCATATTACAATTGCAAAAAAAAAAAAAGGCCTTAGTGGGTTATAATTAGACGGTTTGATAAGCATTATAAATAGAAGATTGCGATAGGGTATGATAACAAGATCTCGGTCTGCTATCAAAAGACAGTGGCCACCTGCATTTGACTTGAACACCGAGAATCCGGGAGTAAACGTTAAGAAGAAGAAAAAGACCGAAATGGCGGAAAATACGTCCGAGACTACGGGTCAGGTGAAAGATTTATCTGCCACCATAATACGCCGCCCTGTTCTGGGAAATGTTGGAAATCCTTCATCGTCTATACCGATTGGGGGTGAAGGGGGGAGCGAACCATTCTCGACCCCAGGGACCAATAGAAGCCTATTATCAGAAAGGGAACTGGAAGAGAAAATGAAATCGATAGTTAGTGCCGAAGTTAACGACATTAAGAAAACTCTGGATACCTTAGTCAGAACGATTCAAAATCTAGGACCGATAAACTCTTGTACCGCCACCAAAGAAAGTGGAATCGAAAATCCAAATGTGAACCAAAATCTTCCAAGGCAGGAACAAGCGGAGTCAGGAGCGAACTCTTCAGGTCAAGTTCCAATACAGCCAAGACATATGCTACATATGATAAATGATCAAATAAAAATAAGGGTAGATAAGTTTGGAATCATGTTTGACGGAAACACACAGAAACTCACCGTTGAGGAATTTATATTCAGACTAGAGAGCTTGAAAGCACAATATGGGATTCCGTGGGAAGAAGTATTAAGAGATTTCAGGTTATTGGTGTCCGGTCCTGTCCTCGAATGGTTCTGGCAGACTCAGAAGTTACGCCAGTTCGATTCCTGGGATAAATTGAAAGAGGCCCTTTTAGGCCAATATAAGACAACGAAATCCTCCTTTGAAGTGATGCGAGACCTGGTAGATCGCAAACAAATGGCGAACGAGTCCGTAGATGCCTACTTTCACGTTATGGGGCAGCTTAGGTCACGGTTACAGGATCAAATTACGGACAATGATATGATAGGCATCATAAAGGTCAACCTAAAAGAAAATATCAAATTAGTTGTATATCCAATGGCCATAAAAACGGTCGAAGCCTTACGCATTGAATGTAAGGAGGCGGAACGAAATTTCCCCAGGAAAGAAGCCCGTCCAGTGCACACAAACCCTCGGCCAATGAGGTTGGTTAATGAGCTGAAAATGGACGAATATGAGTACGAGGAACAAGAGCCATCAGCAGATGTTCCTGGTACAGTATCAGCTATACGGCATACCCAAAATCAGAATAAAACACTGATTTGCTGGAATTGTCGAACGCCTGGGCATATGTTCATTAACTGTCCCGCAGCTGAGAGGACCCTGTTTTGCTACAGGTGTGGCAAACCAAAAACTATTGCACCATTATGCACTGACTGCAAACAGGGAAACTACCAGAGGGGCGTGGCAAAGGCGGGGGAATCACGTCCGACAGAGGACCCTGCAGTGTAATGCAAGTTGTCGCGAAGACACAATCTGAAAGTAAAAATGAAAAGAAGATTAATTTGGAACCAAAAGTTTATAGTTATTATGCACAAATCCGACACAACATCCCATTATTGGAAAGGCAGCGAAATTACGATATCACGAGAAAAAGGATATTCGATCAAGTATGTAATGAGTGTATTCTACCAAAACGTGTACTCAAAATTCGACAGAAAACAGTGGAAAAAAGGAAAATGAAACGACTAATGACCGAAACAATAAGCCGCGCGGAGAGAGGCCGCTCAGATCCGAGGCCATATGCTGACATTTTAATAAAGAATAGGCGTATTAGAGGCTTGTTGGACACAGGAGCCTCGGTCAGCCTTCTGGGGAAAGGATGCAGAGAGCTAGTAGAGGAGTTGTCGATTGATATAATGCCAGTTTTTAAAAATATAACCACAGCCAGCGGACAGAACCATCGCATTATAGGTAAAATTACTGTGAACATCGAATATAGAACTGAAAAAAAGGACGTGACATTTTTCTTATGTCCCGATCTGGAGCAGGAAGTGTATTTAGGAGTGGATTTCTGGCGAACGTTTAACCTAGCTCCCGAATTGTTAAGCGTGGAAGAATTAAGGATGGACCAGATACCGGATGAGTTCAAAACTAATGGTGGCGAACACCGGTTAAAACCACATAATTTAACGAAGGATCAACGGGCTAGGTTAAATGAAGTAATTAAGGAGTTTGACTCGTTTGAAGAAAAGGGGTTAGGAAGAACGTCACTAGAGAAACACACCATAAAATTGATAGAGGGAGCCGAACCTTTTAAGGACAGGCATTACCCCATGTCGCCTGCTGTACAGAAGATTACTTATGATGAGATCGATAACATGTTGAAATTGAAAGTAATCGAAGAAAGCGAAAGCCCGTGGAGCAACTGAACCACAGTGGTGAGGAAGCCCGGGAAAAATCGGTTCTGCCTCGATGCTAGAAAGTTGAATAAGCTAACGGAGAAGGATGCTTATCCTCTCCAAAACATCGATGGCATATTAAGCAGAATCGACGAGACGTACTTTATATCAAGCGTAGACCTCAAGTATGCCTTCTGGCAAATTGAGCTAGAGGGCGAGAGTAAGAAATACACAGCATTCACGGTACCCGGACGACCTTTGTACCAATTTCGCGTCATGCCCTTTGGGTTATGTAACGCGGCACAACGTCTATGTCGCCTAATGGACAAGGTCGTTCCGAGCCGATTACGGGAGAATGTCTTCGTGTATCTAGATGACTTACTCGTAATCTCTAGCGATTTTGACCAACACCTATGTCTACTAAAAGAAGTTGCGAAATGTCTTAAAGCCGCTAACCTTACGATTGGGATGAAAAAGTCCCAATTTTGTTTCAGAGAATTGAAATATTTAGGATTTGTTATCGGCGATGGGATGCTGAGAACAGATCCCGAGAAAGTGGAAGCAATAAACAAGATTGCCATACCCCGGAACCCAAGGGAAGTCCGAAGCTTCTTGGGGACAGCGGGATGGTATAGGCGGTTTATAAAAGATTTTGCCTCCATTACCGCCCCCTTGACTGACATGCTTAGAAAGAGTAAAAAGTTTGCTATGACAGAAGAAGCCATTGAGGCTTTCAATATCCTAAAGAAAGCCCTAGCGACAGCCCCAGTATTACGTCATGCTGATTTTAGCAAAAAGTTCTACATCCAGTGTGACGCGTCCGAATACGGAATAGGGGCGGTACTTTTTCAGCTGAATGACCGGGGGGAGGAGCACCCAATAGCCTTTTTCTCTCAAAAATTAAACTCATGCCAGAAAAATTATAGTGTTACTGAGAAGGAGTGCTTGGCGGCTGTTATGGCAGTGAAGAAATTCCGACCATACGTGGAACTGATGGACTTCACTGTCATAACAGACCATGCCAGCCTCCAGTGGCTAATGAGTATGAAGGACTTGAGTGGTCGACTTGCTCGCTGGTCATTACAGCTGCAATCGTATCGCTTCAACATAGAACATCGAAAGGGGAAAGAAAATGTTGTGGCAGACACTCTGTCCAGGCTCCCAACTATAGAGGAACTAGATTTGGATCAATTGTTCGATTTTGAGACAAACGAGTTTAATAGTGAAAGTTATCAAGAACTCAAAGCGACAATTGAATCAAATAAAGACAGGTTACCGGATTTACAAGTCAAAGATGACATGGTATTTAAAAGGATGAGAAAAGAAGGGGAGGAAGAGCTGGCGGAGTATGAGTGGCGATTATGGGTCCCAGAAACCCTAACACACATACTAATCCAAAAGGCCCACGATGCCCCAACGGCTGCACATGGGGGAATGGTAAAAACACTCAAACGATTAAGGCAACAGTACTATTGGCCCAACATGACATCTCAAGTTAGGCAGTACGTCAATAATTGCACGGTATGTAAAGAGACAAAGAGCGTAAACTACAGGACCCAACCAACAATAGGCAGCGAGGTTAAAACATACAGACCCTTTCAGAAAATATATGTCGACTTCCTCGGGAAATACCCTCGATCCAAGAGCGGAAACGCTTACATTTTTATTGTTATGGATCATTTCTCGAAGTTTGTGTTTCTTAAGTCGATGAGGGAGGCAACGTCAAGCAATGTGGTAAAATTTCTTATCGAAGAAATTTTTAGAAAGTTTGGTGTTCCTGAGATAGTCCATAGTGATAATGGCGCTCAGTTTAACTCCAAACAGTTTAAAGATATGATTGAGGCTTATCAAATACGCCACATGCAAACGGCCCCGTACTCCCCTCAATCAAATGCCTCTGAAAGGGTAAACCAGTCTGTTTTATCGGCAATACGTGCTTATTTGGAAAAGGACCACAGAGACTGGGACCTTTATTTAACGGAAATTGAATGTGCCCTTAGAACCTCGGTGCATGCGGCCACGGGGGTAACACCCTACTTCGCACTTTTTGGATTTCACATGTACACGAAAGGATCAGATTACAATCTTGCTCGAAAGTTGAAGTCCCTTACTGATCATGAAATTCTGTCGGTTCTAGATAAGAATGACAAATTAGCTCTCATAAGAGAAAAGATGAGAGAGAATATGCATGTGGCGTATGAAACCAGTGCCAAGAGGTACAATCAGCGGGCAAAGGTTACTAAATTTGTTCCGGGCCAAGAAGCCTATCGCCGCAATTATATGATTAGCGATTTTGGTAAGAATTTTAATTCGAAATTTGCCAGGAAGTTTACAAAGTGCCGTATAGCCAAACTGATAGGGAATAATATGTTTGAAATAGAGGACCTTCAAGGAAGACCTCTAGGTGTGGCGCACGCCAAAGATTTAAAACAATGAACCATGCGACGACAAAACCTTCCAGGCAACGATCATTGGTCCTACTAAGCATAAAGGGCCAAAATATTTTCCCTCACTTACCAAAATTATACAAATCATGTTAAATCTGCATAACGTAGCATCAGCTAATGTTGTTGTGGGTGAGGTCAAAGTGGTGTCTGTAAAAAGACAAAGAAAAAAAGTAAATGAACTTCAACGATAGATACAAAACAATACTTCCCTAATGTTCCATTTGTGCCCGGCTTATAAGACTTCAGGGTGTGGGAGTTCCCCACGTCGGGACTTATATCAAGCCGAAATTAACAAAAAAAAAAAAAAAACCGGACCCAGTTAGCAATGGCACCACCGCACACCGTCTACTCCTGTGCGAGCTCGGCGTCGACGGAGTTTTGTTGCGGTTGGCCCGGAGGAAAAATCCCATCAATCCACTTGAACAGACCCTTCACCAGGTGACATGGAAGTGGGTGTTTTATCTGGTACCGAGAGGGTAGAATTATATTCGGCAAAATTAGGAGAACAAACAGGAGACCAGCTACAGACCTGGATAGACAGAAATAATAATAAAGTTAAAAAAAGAACAAACATTGCTTTATCAATGTTTAATCAACCTTACCGGCTGTTTATTGTGAATGTTTCTTCTCGCCTACAATGCAAAAGGCAAAGAAAAATAAACATTGCACACACAAGCACACACACTACTATATTCACGCCAGAAAACAAAGCAGGATTGCGTTGAAATAAATAGTATGAGATTCATTGTCCATCATATCCATAAAGCTTCCGTAATGTTCTGTCCCAGGAACTCGATATTCTTCCCAAAAATGTTTTTTTTTATGAATAAAAAACAAATATATTTCTTGTCTGTCCGAAGGCTTTAATAAATCAGACGTGTTGTTATGAGTGGTGGTGGTATGTTGATGACAGCTGTCATATAACAGTTGGATTGTCAATAAGGTGGCCGATGTTACACCATTGTACAGTAAGAGGTAGTTACTTACATACGTTACATACCATCTCCAAATTAATTTTTTTTGAGGAATGGATTTCGAAAAGTAACAACTTTTCATGAGTAGAAAAAGGACGACTGGTACAGAAAATTAGCCATATTTAATATGGGAATATTTCTAATGAAATCATGTTGGGAAATGGTTCATATAAAAAGGGGGAAAGAGTGGAAAACAGCCATATTGGTTGTGAAGAAACTCGTGTCTGGACGTATTTTCCTAAATAGTGTGGATAATTATATCGTTTTTAACACGTCATACTGTTCAGTGCTTAATTTTTTTTAATATAAGTTGTTGCTTCATATAAAAAAAGTAAGTGAACAATGATGATAATTATATTACAAGTGCTGTGTTGTGTTGATTAAAGAATGATGTGACTAAAGTCTAGTATTTTGTTCATAGGATTCGACACTGAGCAAATATTGTGGCACATAGGAGGCAGGCTCTATAAGACATCGGTAAGCAAGTCCACCGAGGAGCAAAGTGAGCCGAAACAGTAATACGTTCAGCAAATGCAAAGAGCTTTCTGTGTCCAGGTAGGACGTAAAGAATCAAATATTAATTGCTAGACCAATATAACCAGTCAGTGATAGCATCAATTATCCTTAAAAGTTTGAAAAACAAGTCAGTCTTTTTTAAACGGCCGTCCAGCCCTCAAGCGTTGAGCGACAGACATTACGGCTAAGAAGTTTGAATATATAAGACGCCCTGTTATTGGAAAAAGTGTTCCCTGACTATCAGCTGCTGACTAATGGCAGTTGCGACTCCAACCATTTCAAGATAATTCGGTCAGTTTGGGAAAAGTTGTATACTATTATCTAACCATCATAAACTGACATAACCAATATCCACCATTATAATAGTTTAAATTGTGTAGTCGGCAACTAGGCGCTGACAAATAATTTTGGCAAAAAGAAAAAGACGTTTTTCGCCGTATTTTATATGTACTTATTAAAATCTTTATGTATTTTGTTTGTTATTTTTATATTTGTTTAAATTTTTTTTAATATTAATATTTTATCCATATTGACTAAATTTTGAATCTATTATTCATATTGAGATATCACTGTAAAGGTAAAGACAGACAGTATAGGGAAGGGTAATTTTTTTTGAATATCATATGGGACCCATTAGGTCCGAATAGGTTGACCATCTAAGTGAGCTCATTTAGGTAGGAACCGTATCTGATGTAGAGAGAGTTGGCTGTAAGAAAAGCCGTTTACCCTATCCAGCTAGTCTTTTCTTAACCTAGTTAGGATTTTGTTTTTTTTGTTAATGTAACCTTTTTAAAACGATTTAATGTTTGCTCATATTTTTATATTGACTCTCAAGATTGTCATTTCGAATTAACTTGATTTAAATGTCCCATTTATATTACCAATAAAATATGTTTTAAGAGAATCATGATAAAAATGAATATGGAGTAAGTGTGTTCATATTGGGGGGGAGAAGGTGACGGTTGATTGAAGGAAGGCATGTTCTAGGAAGAGTAGTGGGATCCCGTGAAGATTGATATGTGGAGATGAGGATCATGGTTGGGAGGGCAAGTGGGGGGTCCGAACAGCAAGGACCCACATCCTAAAGAATATCCCCGTGTATGTCATGTGATAGTTGTGTAGTGTAATTGTGTTTGTTCATTATCGTTTTGTTAGACCTTTTGGCTGGGAATGGCGGGTTGAGAACCGCCCTGAGGTCCAGGTAGAGCAGCCGGCAGACCAACCTAGCTTCTATGGGGTCGTAACACCCTTGGAACTTTTGTATTGGGAAAGTCATGCCCGGTGAACTTTTGTATTGGGAAAGTCATCTCCGGTGAACTTTGGTATTGGGAAAGTCATGCCCGGTGAACTTTTGTATTGGAAAAGTCATGCCCGGTGAACTTTTGTATTGGGAAAGTCATGCCCGGTGAACTTTTGTATTGGGAAAGTCATCTCCGGTGAACTTTTGTATTGGGAAAGTCATGCCCGGTGAACTTTTGTATTGGGAAAGTCATCTCCGGTGAACTTTTGTATTGGGAAAGTCATGCCCGGTGAACTTTTGTATTGGGAAAGTCATCTCCGGTGAACTTTTCTATGGGAAAAGTCATCTCCGGTGAACTTTTGTATTGGGAAAGTCATCTCCGGTGAACTTTTGTATTGGGAAAATCATGCCCGGTGAACTTTTGTATTGGGAAAGTCATCTCCGGTGAACTTTTCTATGGGAAAAGTCATCTCCGGTGAACTTTTGAATTGGGAAAGTCATGCCCGGTGAACTTTTGTATTGGGAAAGTCATCTCCGGTGAACTTTTGTATTGGGAAAGTCATGCCCGGTGAACTTTTGTATTGTCATCTCCGGTGAACTTTTCTATGGGAAAAGTCATCTCCGGTGAACTTTTGTATTGGGAAAGTCATGCCCGGTGAACTTTTGTATTGGGAAAGTCGTGCCCGGTGAACTTTTGTATTGGGAAAGTCATCTCCGGTGAACTTTTGTATTGGGAAAGTCATGCCCGGTGAACTTTTGTATTGGGAAAGTCATGCCCGGTGAACTTTTCTATGGGAAAAGTCATCTCCGGTGAACTTTTGTATTGGGAAAGTCATCTCCGGTGAACTTTTGTATTGGGAAAGTCATGCCCGGTGAACTTTTGTATTGGGAAAGTCATCTCCGGTGAACTTTTCTATGGGAAAAGTCATGTCCGGTGAACTTTTGTATTGGGAAAGTCATGCCCGGTGAACTTTTGTATTGGGAAAGTCATGCCCGGTGAACTTTTGTATTGGGAAAGTCATCTCCGGTGAACTTTTGTATTGGGAAAGTCATGCCCGGTGAACTTTTGTATTGGGAAAGTCATGCCCGGTGAACTTTTGTATTGGGAAAGTCATGCCCGGTGAACTTTTGTATTGGGAAAGTCATCTCCGGTGAACTTTTCTATGGGAAAAGTCATCTCCGGTGAACTTTTGTATTGGGAAAGTCATGCCCGGTGAACTTTTGTATTGGGAAAGTCATGCCCGGTGAACTTTTGTATTGGGAAAGTCATCTCCGGTGAACTTTTGTATTGGGAAAGTCATGCCCGGTGAACTTTTGTATTGGGAAAGTCATCTCCGGTGAACTTTTGTATTGGGAAAGTCATCTCCGGTGAACTTTTGTATTGGGAAAGTCATGCCCGGTGAACTTTTGTATTGGGAAAGTCATGCCCGGTGAACTTTTGTATTGGGAAAGTCATGCCCGGTGAACTTTTTTATTGGGAAAGTCATCTCCGGTGAACTTTTGTATTGGGAAAGTCATCTCCGGTGAACTTTTGTATTGGGAAAGTCATCTCCGGTGAACTTTTGTATTGGGAAAGTCATGCCCGGTGAACTTTTGTATTGGGAAAGTCATGCCCGGTGAACTTTTGTATTGGGAAAGTCATCTCCGGTGAACTTTTGTATTGGGAAAGTCATGCCCGGTGAACTTTTGTATTGGGAAAGTCATGCCCTTGGAATTTTTGTATTGGGAAAGTCATGCCCGGTGAACTTTTGTATTGGGAAAGTCATCTCCGGTGAACTTTGGTATTGGGAAAGTCATGCCCGGTGAACTTTTGTATTGGGAAAGTCATGCCCGGTGAACTTTTGTATTGGGAAAGTCATCTCCGGTGAACTTTTGTATTGGGAAAGTCATGCCCGGTGAACTTTTGTGTTGGGAAAGTCATGCCCGGTGAACTTTTGTATTGGGAAAGTCATGCCCGGTGTACTTTTGTATTGGGAAAGTCATGCCCGGTGAACTTTTGTATTGGGAAAGTCATGCCCGGTGGACTTTTGTATTGGGAAAGTCATCTCCGGTGAACTTTTGTATTGGGAAAATCATCTCCGGTGAACTTTTGTATTGGGAAAGTCATGCCCGGTGAACTTTTGTATTGGGAAAGTCATGCCCGGTGAACTTTTGTATTGGGAAAGTCATGCCCGGTGAACTTTTGTATTGGGAAAGTCATGCCCGGTGAACTTTTGTATTGGGAAAGTCATCTCCGGTGAACTTTTGTATTGGGAAAGTCATGCCCGGTGAACTTTTGTATTGGGAAAGTCATGCCCGGTGAACTTTTGTATTGGGAAAGTCATGCCTGGTGAACTTTTGTATTGGGAAAGTCATGCCCGGTGAACTTTTGTATTGGGAAAGTCATCTCCGGTGAACTTTTCTATGGGAAAAGTCATCTCCGGTGAACTTTTGTATTGGGAAAGTCATGCCCGGTGAACTTTTGTATTGGGAAAGTCATGCCCGGTGAACTTTTGTATTGGGAAAGTCATGCCCGGTGAACTTTTGTATTGGGAAAGTCATGCCCTTGGAACTTTTGTATTGGGAAAGTCATGCCCGGTGAACTTTTGTATTGGGAAAGTCATCTCCGGTGAACTTTGGTATTGGGAAAGTCATGCCCGGTGAACTTTTGTATTGGGAAAGTCATGCCCGGTGAACTTTTGTATTGGGAAAGTCATGCCCGGTGAACTTTTGTATTGGGAAAGTCATCTCCGGTGAACTTTTGTATTGGGAAAGTCATGCCCGGTGAACTTTTGTATTGGGAAAGTCATCTCCGGTGAACTTTTGTATTGGGAAAGTCATGCCCGGTGAACTTTTGTATTGGGAAAGTCATCTCCGGTGAACTTTTCTATGGGAAAAGTCATCTCCGGTGAACTTTTGTATTGGGAAAGTCATCTCCGGTGAACTTTTGTATTGGGAAAGTCATGCCCGGTGAACTTTTGTATTGGGAAAGTCATCTCCGGTGAACTTTTCTATGGGAAAAGTCATCTCCGGTGAACTTTTGAATTGGGAAAGTCATGCCCGGTGAACTTTTGTATTGGGAAAGTCATCTCCGGTGAACTTTTGTATTGGGAAAGTCATGCCCGGTGAACTTTTGTATTGTCATCTCCGGTGAACTTTTCTATGGGAAAAGTCATCTCCGGTGAACTTTTGTATTGGGAAAGTCGTGCCCGGTGAACTTTTGTATTGGGAAAGTCATCTCCGGTGAACTTTTGTATTGGGAAAGTCATGCCCGGTGAACTTTTGTATTGGGAAAGTCATGCCCGGTGAACTTTTCTATGGGAAAAGTCATCTCCGGTGAACTTTTGTATTGGGAAAGTCATCTCCGGTGAACTTTTGTATTGGGAAAGTCATGCCCGGTGAACTTTTGTATTGGGAAAGTCATCTCCGGTGAACTTTTCTATGGGAAAAGTCATGTCCGGTGAACTTTTGTATTGGGAAAGTCATGCCCGGTGAACTTTTGTATTGGGAAAGTCATGCCCGGTGAACTTTTGTATTGGGAAATTCATCTCCGGTGAACTTTTGTATTGGGAAAGTCATGCCCGGTGAACTTTTGTATTGGGAAAGTCATGCCCGGTGAACTTTTGTATTGGGAAAGTCATGCCCGGTGAACTTTTGTATTGGGAAAGTCATCTCCGGTGAACTTTTCTATGGGAAAAGTCATCTCCGGTGAACTTTTGTATTGGGAAAGTCATGCCCGGTGAACTTTTGTATTGGGAAAGTCATGCCCGGTGAACTTTTGTATTGGGAAAGTCATCTCCGGTGAACTTTTGTATTGGGAAAGTCATGCCCGGTGAACTTTTGTATTGGGAAAGTCATCTCCGGTGAACTTTTGTATTGGGAAAGTCATCTCCGGTGAACTTTTGTATTGGGAAAGTCATGCCCGGTGAACTTTTGTATTGGGAAAGTCATGCCCGGTGAACTTTTGTATTGGGAAAGTCATGTCCGGTGAACTTTTTTATTGGGAAAGTCATCTCCGGTGAACTTTTGTATTGGGAAAGTCATCTCCGGTGAACTTTTGTATTGGGAAAGTCATCTCCGGTGAACTTTTGTATTGGGAAAGTCTTGCCCGGTGAACTTTTGTATTGGGAAAGTCATGCCCGGTGAACTTTTGTATTGGGAAAGTCATCTCCGGTGAACTTTTGTATTGGGAAAGTCATGCCCGATGAACTTTTGTATTGGGAAAGTCATGCCCTTGGAACTTTTGTATTGGGAAAGTCATGCCCGGTGAACTTTTGTATTGGGAAAGTCATCTCCGGTGAACTTTGGTATTGGGAAAGTCATGCCCGGTGAACTTTTGTATTGGGAAAGTCATGCCCGGTGAACTTTTGTATTGGGAAAGTCATGCCCGGTGAACTTTTGTATTGGGAAAGTCATCTCCGGTGAACTTTTGTATTGGGAACGTCATGCCCGGTGAACTTTTGTGTTGGGAAAGTCATGCCCGGTGAACTTTTGTATTGGGAAAGTCATGCCCGGTGAACTTTTGTATTGGGAAAGTCATGCCCGGTGAACTTTTGTATTGGGAAAGTCATGCCCGGTGAACTTTTGTATTGGGAAAGTCATCTCCGGTGAACTTTTGTATTGGGAAAATCATCTCCGGTGAACTTTTGTATTGGGAAAGTCATGCCCGGTGAACTTTTGTATTGGGAAAGTCATGCCCGGTGAACTTTTGTATTGGGAAAGTCATGCCCGGTGAACTTTTGTATTGGGAAAGTCATGCCCGGTGAACTTTTGTATTGGGAAAGTCATCTCCGGTGAACTTTTGTATTGGGAAAGTCATGCCCGGTGAACTTTTGTATTGGGAAAGTCATGCCCGGTGAACTTTTGTATTGGGAAAGTCATGCCCGGTGAACTTTTGTATTGGGAAAGTCATGCCCGGTGAAATTTTGTATTGGGAAAGTCATCTCCGGTGAACTTTTCTATGGGAAAAGTCATCTCCGGTGAACTTTTGTATTGGGAAAGTCATGCCCGGTGAACTTTTGTATTGGGAAAGTCGTGCCCGGTGAACTTTTGTATTGGGAAAGTCATCTCCGGTGAACTTTTGTATTGGGAAAGTCATGCCCGGTGAACTTTTGTATTGGGAAAGTCATGCCCGGTGAACTTTTCTATGGGAAAAGTCATCTCCGGTGAACTTTTGTATTGGGAAAGTCATCTCCGGTGAACTTTTGTATTGGGAAAGTCATGCCCGGTGAACTTTTGTATTGAGAAAGTCATCTCCGGTGAACTTTTCTATGGGAAAAGTCATGTCCGGTGAACTTTTGTATTGGGAAAGTCATCTCCGGTGAACTTTTGTATTGGGAAAGTCATGCCCGGTGAACTTTTGTATTGGGAAAGTCATGCCCGGTGAACTTTTGTATTGGGAAAGTCATGCCCGGTGAACTTTTGTATTGGGAAAGTCATCTCCGGTGAACTTTTGTATTGGGAAAGTCATGCCCGGTGAACTTTTGTATTGGGAAAGTCATGCCCGGTGATCTTTTCTATGGGAAAAGTCATCTCCGGTGAACTTTTGTATTGGGAAAGTCATGCCCGGTGAACTTTTGTATTGGGAAAGTCATCTCCGGTAAACTTTTCTATGGGAAAAGTCATCTCCGGTGAACTTTTGTATTGGGAAAGTCATCTCCGGTGAACTTTTGTATTGGGAAAGTCATGCCCGGTGAACTTTTGTATTGGGAAAGTCATGTCCGGTGAACTTTTGTATTGGGAAAGTCATGCCCGGTGAACTTTTGTATTGGGAAAGTCATGCCCGGTGAACTTTTGTATTGGGAAAGTCATGCCCGGTGAACTTTTGTATTGGGAAAGTCATGCCCGGTGAACTTTTGTATTGGGAAAGTCATCTCCGGTGAACTTTTGTATTGGGAAAGTCATGCCCGGTGAACTTTTGTATTGGGAAAGTCATGCCCGGTGAACTTTTGTATTGGGAAAGTCGTGCCCGGTGAACTTTTGTATTGGGAAAGTCATCTCCGGTGAACTTTTGTATTGGGAAAGTCATGCCCGGTGAACTTTTGTATTGGGAAAGTCATGCCCGGTGAACTTTTGTATTGGAAAAGTCATGCCCGGTGAACTTTTGTATTGGGAAAGTCATCTCCGGTGAACTTTTGTATTGGGAAAGTCATGCCCAGTGAACTTTTGTATTGGGAAAGTCATGCCCGGTGAACTTTTGTATTGGGAAAGTCATGCCCGGTGAACTTTTGTATTGGGAAAGTCATGCCCGGTGAACTTTTGTATTGGGAAAGTCATGCCCGGTGAACTTTTGTATTGGGAAAGTCAAGCCTGGTGAACTTTTGTATTGGGAAAGTCATGCCCGGTGAACTTTTGTATTGGGAAAGTCATGCCCGGTGAACTTTTGTATTGGGAAAGTCATCTACGGTGAACTTTTGTATTGGGAAAGTCATCTCCGGTGAACTTTTGTATTGGGAAAGTCATGCCCGGTGAACTTTTGTATTGGGAAAGTCATGCCCGGTGAACTTTTGTATTGGGAAAGTCATGCCCGGTGAACTTTTGTATTGGGAAAGTCATCTCCGGTGAACTTTTGTATTGGGAAAGTCATCTCCGTTGAACTTTTGTATTGGGAAAGTCATCTCCGGTGAACTTTTGTATTGGGAAACTCATGCCCGGTGAACTTTTGTATTGGGAAAGTCATCTCCGGTGAACTTTTGTACTGGGAAAGTCATGCCCGGTGAACTTTTGTATTGGGAAAGTCATGCCCGGTGAACTTTTGTATTGGGAAAGTCATCTCCGGTGAAGTTTGTATTGGGAAAGTCATGCCCGGTGAACTTTTGTATTGGGAAAGTCATGTCCGGTGAACTTTTGTATTGGGAAAGTCATGCCCGGTGAACTTTTGTATTGGGAAAGTCATCTCCGGTGAACTTTTCTATGGGAAAAGTCATCTCCGGTGAACTTTTGTATTGGGAAAGTCATGCCCGGTGAACTTTTGTATTGGGAAAGTCGTGCCCGGTGAACTTTTGTATTGGGAAAGTCATCTCCGGTGAACTTTTTTATTGGGAAAGTCATGCTCGGTGAACTTTTGTATTGGGAAAGTCATGCCCGGTGAACTTTTCTATGGGAAAAGTCATCTCCGGTGAACTTTTGTATTGGGAAAGTCATCTCCGGTGAACTTTTGTATTGGGAAAGTCATGCCCGGTGAACTTTTGTATTGGGAAAGTCATGCCCGGTGAACTTTTGTATTGGGAAAGTCATCTCCGGTGAACTTTTGTATTGGGAAAGTCATGCCCGGTGAACTTTTGTATTGGGAAAGTCATGCCCGGTGAACTTTTGTATTGGGAAAGTCATCTCCGGTGAACTTTTGTATTGGGAAAGTCATGCCTGGTGAACTTTTGTATTGGGAAAGTCATGCCCGGTGAACTTTTGTATTGGGAAAGTCATGCCCGGTGAACTTTTGTATTGGGAAAGTCATGCCCGGTGAACTTTTGTATTGGGAAAGTCATGCCCTGTGAACTTTTGTATTGGGAAAGTCATCTCCGGTGAACTTTTGTATTGGGAAAGTCATCTCCGGTGAACTTTTGTATTGGGAAAGTCATGCCCGGTGAACTTTTGTATTGGGAAAGTCATGCCCGGTGAACTTTTGTATTGGGAAAGTCATGCCCGGTGAACTTTTGTATTGGGAAAGTCATGCCTGGTGAACTTTTGTATTGGGAAAGTCATCTCCGGTGAACTTTTGTATTGGGAAAGTCATGCCCGGTGAACTTTTGTATTGGGAAAGTCATGCCCGGTGAACTTTTGTATTGGGAAAGTCATGCCCGGTGAACTTTTGTATTGGGAAAGTCATGCCCGGTGAACTTTTGTATTGGGAAAGTCATCTCCGGTGAACCTTTGCATTGGGAAAGTCATGCCCGGTGAACTTTTGTATTGGGAAAGTCATGTCCGGTGAACTTTTGTATTGGGAAAGTCATCTCCGGTGAACTTTTCTATGGGAAAAGTCATCTCCGGTGAACTTTTGTATTGGGAAAGTCATGCCCGGTGAACTTTTGTATTGGGAAAGTCGTGCCCGGTGAACTTTTGTATTGGGAAAGTCATCTCCGGTGAACTTTTGTATTGGGAAAGTCATGCCCGGTGAACTTTTGTATTGGGAAAGTCATGCCCGGTGGACTTTTCTATGGGAAAAGTCATCTCCGGTGAACTTTTGTATTGGGAAAGTCATCTCCGGTGAACTTTTGTATTGGGAAAGTCATGCCCGGTGAACTTTTGTATTGGGAAAGTCATCTCCGGTGAACTTTTCTATGGGAAAAGTCATGTCCGGTGAACTTTTGTATTGGGAAAGTCATCTCCGGTGAACTTTTGTATTGGGAAAGTCATGCCCGGTGAACTTTTGTATTGGGAAAGTCATGCCCGGTGAACTTTTGTATTGGTAAAGTCAGGCCCGGTGAACTTTTGTATTGGGAAAGTCATCTCCGGTGAACTTTTGTATTGGGAAAGTCATGCCCGGTGAACTTTTGTATTGGGAAAGTCATGCCCGGTGAACTTTTCTATTGGAAAAGTCATCTCCGGTGAACTTTTGTATTGGGAAAGTCATGCCCGGTGAACTTTTGTATTGGGAAAGTCATCTCCGGTGAACTTTTGTATTGGGAAAGTCATCTCCGGTGAACTTTTGTATTGGGAAAGTCATGCCCGGTGAACTTTTGTATTGGGAAAGTCATGCCCGGTGAACTTTTGTATTGGGAAAGTCATGCCCGGTGAACTTTTGTATTGGGAAAGTCATGCCCGGTGAACTTTTGTATTGGGAAAGTCATCTCCGGTGAACTTTTGTATTGGGAAAGTCATGCCTGGTGAACTTTTGTATTGGGAAAGTCATGCCCGGTGAACTTTTGTATTGGGAAAGTCATGCCCGGTGAACTTTTGTATTGGGAAAGTCATGCCCGGTGAACTTTTGTATTGGGAAAGTCATGCCCTGTGAACTTTTGTATTGGGAAAGTCATCTCCGGTGAACTTTTGTATTGGGAAAGTCATCTCCGGTGAACTTTTGTATTGGGAAAGTCATGCCCGGTGAACTTTTGTATTGGGAAAGTCATGCCCGGTGAACTTTTGTATTGGGAAAGTCATGCCCGGTGAACTTTTGTATTGGGAAAGTCATGCCCGGTGAACTTTTGTATTGGGAAAGTCATCTCCGGTGAACTTTTGTATTGGGAAAGTCATGCCCGGTGAACTTTTGTATTGGGAAAGTCATGCCCGGTGAACTTTTGTATTGGGAAAGTCATGCCCGGTGAACTTTTGTATTGGGAAAGTCATGCCCGGTGAACTTTTGTATTGGGAAAGTCATCTCCGGTGAACCTTTGCATTGGGAAAGTCATGCCCGGTGAACTTTTGTATTGGGAAAGTCATGTCCGGTGAACTTTTGTATTGGGAAAGTCATCTCCGGTGAACTTTTCTATGGGAAAAGTCATCTCCGGTGAACTTTTGTATTGGGAAAGTCATGCCCGGTGAACTTTTGTATTGGGAAAGTCGTGCCCGGTGAACTTTTGTATTGGGAAAGTCATCTCCGGTGAACTTTTGTATTGGGAAAGTCATGCCCGGTGAACTTTTGTATTGGGAAAGTCATGCCCGGTGGACTTTTCTATGGGAAAAGTCATCTCCGGTGAACTTTTGTATTGGGAAAGTCATCTCCGGTGAACTTTTGTATTGGGAAAGTCATGCCCGGTGAACTTTTGTATTGGGAAAGTCATCTCCGGTGAACTTTTCTATGGGAAAAGTCATGTCCGGTGAACTTTTGTATTGGGAAAGTCATCTCCGGTGAACTTTTGTATTGGGAAAGTCATGCCCGGTGAACTTTTGTATTGGGAAAGTCATGCCCGGTGAACTTTTGTATTGGTAAAGTCAGGCCCGGTGAACTTTTGTATTGGGAAAGTCATCTCCGGTGAACTTTTGTATTGGGAAAGTCATGCCCGGTGAACTTTTGTATTGGGAAAGTCATGCCCGGTGAACTTTTCTATTGGAAAAGTCATCTCCGGTGAACTTTTGTATTGGGAAAGTCATGCCCGGTGAACTTTTGTATTGGGAAAGTCATCTCCGGTGAACTTTTGTATTGGGAAAGTCATCTCCGGTGAACTTTTGTATTGGGAAAGTCATCTCCGGTGAACTTTTGTATTGGGAAAGTCATGCCCGGTGAACTTTTGTATTGGGAAAGTCATGTCCGGTGAACTTTTGTATTGGGAAAGTCATGCCCGGTGAACTTTTGTATTGGGAAAGTCATGCCCGGTGAACTTTTGTATTGGGAAAGTCATGCCCGGTGAACTTTTGTATTGGGAAAGTCATGCCCGGTGAACTTTTGTATTGGGAAAGTCATCTCCGGTGAACTTTTGTATTGGGAAAGTCATGCCCGGTGAACTTTTGTATTGGGAAAGTCATGCCCGGTGAACTTTTGTATTGGGAAAGTCATGCCCGGTGAACTTTTGTATTGGGAAAGTCATGCCCGGTGAACTTTTGTATTGGGAAAGTCATCTCCGGTGAACCTTTGTATTGGGAAAGTCATGCCCGGTGAACTTTTGTATTGGGAAAGTCATGTCCGGTGAACTTTTGTATTGGGAAAGTCATGCCCGGTGAACTTTTGTATTGGGAAAGTCATCTCCGGTGAACTTTTCTATGGGAAAAGTCATCTCCGGTGAACTTCTGTATTGGGAAAGTCATGCCCGGTGAACTTTTGTATTGGGAAAGTCGTGCCCGGTGAACTTTTGTATTGGGAAAGTCATCTCCGGTGAACTTTTGTATTGGGAAAGTCATGCCCGGTGAACTTTTGTATTGGGAAAGTCATGCCCGGTGGACTTTTCTATGGGAAAAGTCATCTCCGGTGAACTTTTGTATTGGGAAAGTCATCTCCGGTGAACTTTTGTATTGGGAAAGTCATGCCCGGTGAACTTTTGTATTGGGAAAGTCATCTCCGGTGAACTTTTCTATGGGAAAAGTCATGTCCGGTGAACTTTTGTATTGGGAAAGTCATCTCCGGTGAACTTTTGTATTGGGAAAGTCATGCCCGATGAACTTTTGTATTGGGAAAGTCATGCCCGGTGAACTTTTGTATTGGTAAAGTCAGGCCCGGTGAACTTTTGTATTGGGAAAGTCATCTCCGGTGAACTTTTGTATTGGGAAAGTCATGCCCGGTGAACTTTTGTATTGGGAAAGTCATGCCCGGTGAACTTTTCTATGGGAAAAGTAATCTCCGGTGAACTTTTGTATTGGGAAAGTCATGCCCGGTGAACTTTTGTATTGGGAAAGTCATCTCCGGTGAACTTTTGTATTGGGAAAGTCATCTCCGGTGAACTTT
Organism: Musca autumnalis; assembly: GCF_047663935.1. Taxonomy (NCBI): domain Eukaryota; kingdom Metazoa; phylum Arthropoda; class Insecta; order Diptera; family Muscidae; genus Musca; species Musca autumnalis. Next base: position 622,766 of record NW_027411778.1, read on the forward strand.
TGTATTGGGAAAGTCATCTCCGGTGAACTTTTGTATTGGGAAAGTCATGCCCGGTGAACTTTTGTATTGGGAAAGTCATGTCCGGTGAACTTTTGTATTGGGAAAGTCATGCCCGGTGAACTTTTGTATTGGGAAAGTCATGTCCGGTGAACTTTTGTATTGGGAAAGTCATGCCCGGTGAACTTTTGTATTGGGAAAGTCATGCCCGGTGAACTTTTGTATTGGGAAAGTCATCTCCGGTGAACTTTTGTATTGGGAAAGTCATGCCCGGTGAACTTTTGTATTGGGAAAGTCGTGCCCGGTGAACTTTTGTATTGGGAAAGTCATCTCCGGTGAACTTTTGTATTGGGAAAGTCATGCCCGGTGAACTTTTGTATTGGGAAAGTCATGCCCGGTGAACTTTTGTATTGGGAAAGTCATGCTCGGTGAACTTTTGTATAGGGAAAGTCATCTCCGGTGAACTTTTGTATTGGGAAAGTCATGCCCGGTGAACTTTTGTATTGGGAAAGTCATGCCCGGTGAACTTTTGTATTGGGAAAGTCATGCCCGGTGAACTTTTGTATTGGGAAAGTCATGCCCGGTGAACTTTTGTATTGGGAAAGTCATGCCCGGTGAACTTTTGTATTGGGAAAGTCATGCCCGGTGAACTTTTGTATTGGGAAAGTCATGCCCGGTGAACTTTTGTATTGGGAAAGTCATCTCCGGTGAACTTTTGTATTGGGAAAGTCATCTCCGGTGAACTTTTGTATTGGGAAAGTCATGCCCGGTGAACTTTTGTATTGGGAAAGTCATGCCCGGTGAACTTTTGTATTGGGAAAGTCATGCCCGGTGAACTTTTGTATTGGGAAAGTCATCTCCGGTGAACTTTTGTATTGGGAAAGTCATCTCCGGTAAACTTTTGTATTGGGAAAGTCATCTCCGGTGAACTTTTGTATTGGGAAAGTCATGCCCGGTGAACTTTTGTATTGGGAAAGTCATCTCCGGTGAACTTTTGTATTGGGAAAGTCATGCCCGGTGAACTTTTGTATTGGGAAAGTCATGCCCGGTGAACTTTTGTATTGGGAAAGTCATGCCCGGTGAACTTTTGTATTGGGAAAGTCATGCCCGGTGAACTTTTCTATGGGAAAAGTCATCTCCGGTGAACTTTTGTCTTGGGAAAGTCATGTCCGGTGAACTTTTGTATTGGGAAAGTCATGCCCGGTGAACTTTTGTATTGGGAAAGTCATCTCCGGTGAACTTTTCTATGGGAAAAGTCATCTCCGGTGAACTTTTGTATTGGGAAAGTCATGCCCGGTGAACTTTTGTATTGGGAAAGTCATGCCCGGTGAACTTTTGTATTGGGAAAGTCATCTCCGGTGAACTTTTGTATTGGGAAAGTCATGCCCGGTGAACTTTTGTATTGGGAAAGTCATGCCCGGTGAACTTTTGTATTGGGAAAGTCATGCCCGGTGAACTTTTGTATTGGGAAAGTCATCTCCGGTGAACTTTTGTATTGGGAAAGTCATGCCCGGTGAACTTTTGTATTGGGAAAGTCATGCCCGGTGAACTGTTGTATTGGGAAAGTCATGCCCGGTGAACTTTTGTATTGGGAAAGTCATCTCCGGTGAACTTTTGTATTGGGAAATTCATGCCCGGTGAACTTTTGTATTGGGAAAGTCATCTCCGGTGAACTTTTGTATTGGGAAAGTCATGCCCGGTGAACTTTTGTATTGGGAAAGTCATGCCCGGTGAACTTTTGTATTGGGAAAGTCATGCCCGGTGAACTTTTGTATTGGGAAAGTCATGCCCGGTGAACTTTTGTATTGGGAAAGTCGTGCCCGGTGAACTTTTGTATTGGGAAAGTCATCTCCGGTGAACTTTTGTATTGGGAAAGTCATGCCCGGTGAACTTTTGTATTGGGAAAGTCATGCCCGGTGAACTTTTGTATTGGGAAAGTCATCTCCGGTGAACTTTTGTATTGGGAAAGTCATGCCCGGTGAACTTTTGTATTGGGAAAGTCATCTCCGGTGAACTTTTGTATTGGGAAAGTCATGCCCGGTGAACTTTTGTATTGGGAAAGTCATCTCCGGTGAACTTTTCTATGGGAAAAGTCATCTCCGGTGAACTTTTGTATTGGGAAAGTCATGCCCGGTGAACTTTTGTATTGGGAAAGTCATGCCCGGTGAACTTTTGTATTGGGAAAGTCATCTCCGGTGAACTTTTGTATTGGGAAAGTCATGCCCGGTGAACTTTTGTATTGGCAAAGTCATGCCCGGTGAACTTTTGTATTGGGAAAGTCATGCCCGGTGAACTTTTGTATTGGGAAAGTCATCTCCGGTGAACTTTTGTATTGGGAAAGTCATGCCCGGTGAAATTTTGTATTGGGAAAGTCATGCCCGGTGAACTTTTGTATTGGGAAAGTCATGCCCGGTGAACTTTTGTATTGGGAACGTCATCTCCGGTGAACTTTTGTATTGGGAAAGTCATGCCCGGTGAACTTTTGTATTGGGAAAGTCATCTCCGGTGAACTTTTGTATTGGGAAAGTCATGCCCGGTGAACTTTTGTATTGGGAAAGTCATCTCCGGTGAACTTTTGTATTGGGAAAGTCATGCCCGGTGAACTTTTGTATTGGGAAAGTCATCTCCGGTGAACTTTTGTATTGGGAAAGTCATGCCCGGTGAACTTTTGTATTGGGAAAGTCATGCCCGGTGAACTTTTGTATTGGGAAAGTCATGCCCGGTGAACTTTTGTATTGGGAAAGTCATGCCCGGTGAACTTTTGTATTGGGAAAGTCATGCCCGGTGAACTTTTGTATTGGGAAAGTCATGCCCGGTGAAATTTTGTATTGGGAAAGTCGTCTCCGGTGAACTTTTGTATTGGGAAAGTCATGCCCGGTGAACTTTTGTATTGGGAAAGACATCTCCGGTGAACTTTTGTATTGGGAAAGTCATGCCCGGTGAACTTTTGTATTGGGAAAGTCATCTCCGGTGAACTTTTCTATGGGTAAAGTCATCTCCGGTGAACTTTTGTATTGGGAAAGTCATGCCCGGTGAACTTTTGTATTGGGAAAGTCATGCCCGGTGAACTTTTGTATTGGGAAAGTCATCTCCGGTGAACTTTTGTATTGGGAAAGTCATGCCCGGTGAACTTTTGTATTGGGAAAGTCATGCCCGGTGAACTTTTGTATTGGGAAAGTCATGCCCGGTGAACTTTTGTATTGGGAAAGTCATCTCCGGTGAACTTTTGTATTGGGAAAGTCATGCCCGGTGAACTTTTGTATTGGGAAGGTCATGCCCGGTGAACTTTTGTATTGGGAAAGTCATGCCCGGTGAACTTTTGTATTGGGAAAGTCATCTCCGGTGAACTTTTGTATTGGGAAAGTCATGCCCGGTGAACTTTTGTATTGGGAAAGTCATCTCCGGTGAACTTTTGTATTGGGAAAGTCATGCCCGGTGAACTTTTGTATTGGGAAAGTCATCTCCGGTGAACTTTTGTATTGGAAAAGTCATGCCCGGTGAACTTTTGTATTGGGAAAGTCATCTCCGGTGAACTTTTGTATTGGGAAAGTCATGCCCGGTGAACTTTTGTATTGGGAAAGTCATGCCCGGTGAACTTTTGTATTGGGAAAGTCATGCCCGGTGAACTTTTGTATTGGGAAAGTCATCTCCGGTGAACTTTTGTATTGGGAAAGTCATCTCCGGTGAACTTTTGTATTGGGAAAGTCATGCCCGGTGAACTTTTGTATTGGGAAAGTCATGCCCGGTGAACTTTTGTATTGGGAAAGTCATGCCCGGTGAACTTTTGTATCGGGAAAGTCATGCCCGGTGAACTTTTGTATTGGGAAAGTCATGCCCGGTGAACTTTTGTATTGGGAAAGTCATGCCCGGTGAACTTTTGTATTGGGAAAGTCATGCCCGGTGAACTTTTGTATTGGGAAAGTCATGCCCGGTGAACTTTTGCATTGGGAAAGTCATGCCCGGTGAACTTTTGTATTGGGAAAGTCATCTCCGGTGAACTTTTGTATTGGGAAAGTCATCTCCGGTGAACTTTTGTATTGGGAAAGTCATGCCCGGTGAACTTTTGTATTGGGAAAGTCATGCCCGGTGAACTTTTGTATTGGGAAAGTCATGCCCGGTGAACTTTTGTATTGGGAAAGTCATCTCCGGTGAACTTTTGTATTGGGAAAGTCATCTCCGGTGAACTTTTCTATGGGAAAAGTCATCTCCGGTGAACTTTTGTATTGGGAAAGTCATGCCCGGTGAACTTTTGTATTGGGAAAGTCATGCCCGGTGAACTTTTGTATTGGGAAAGTCATCTCCGGTGAACTTTTGTATTGGGAAAGTCATGCCCGGTGAACTTTTGTATTGGGAAAGTCATGCCCGGTAAACTTTTGTATTGGGAAAGTCATGCACGGTGAACTTTTGTATTGGGAAAGTCATGCCCGGTGAACTTTTGTATTGGGAAAGTCATGCCCGGTGAACTTTTGTATTGGGAAAGTCATGCCCGGTGAACTTTTGTATTGGGAAAGTCATGCCCGGTGAACTTTTGTATTGGGAAAGTCATCTCCGGTGAACTTTTGTATTGGGAAAGTCATGCCCGGTGAACTTTTGTATTGGGAAAGTCATGCCCGGTGAACTTTTGTATTGGGAAAGTCATCTCCGGTGAACTTTTGTATTGGGAAAGTCATGCCCGGTGAACTTTTGTATTGGGAAAGTCATCTCCGGTGAACTTTTGTATTGGGAAGGTCATGCCCGGTGAACTTTTGTATTGGGAAAGTCATCTCCGGTGAACTTTTGTATTGGGAAAGTCATGCCCGGTGAACTTTTGTATTGGGAAAGTCATGCCCGGTGAACTTTTGTATTGGGAAAGTCATGCCCGGTGAACTTTTGTATTGGGAAAGTCATGCCCGGTGAACTTTTGTATTGGGAAAGTCATCTCCGGTGAACTTTTGTATTGGGAAAGTCATCTCCGGTGAACTTTTGTATTGGGAAAGTCATGCCCGGTGAACTTTTGTATTGGGAAAGTCATGCCCGGTGAACGTTTGTATTGGGAAAGTCATGCCCGGTGAACTTTTGTATTGGGAAAGTCATGCCCGGTGAACTTTTGTATTGGGAAAGTCATGCCCGGTGAACTTTTGTATTGGGAAAGTCATCTCCGGTGAACTTTTGTATTGGGAAAGTCATGCCCGGTGAACTTTTGTATTGGGAAAGTCATGCCCAGTGAACTTTTGTATTGGGAAAGTCATGCCCGGTGAACTTTTGTATTGGGAAAGTCATCTCCGGTGAACTTTTGTATTGGGAAAGTCATCTCCGGTGAACTTTTGTATTGGGAAAGTCATGCCCGGTGAACTTTTGTATTGGGAAAGTCATACCCGGTGAACTTTTGTATTGGGAAAGTCATGCCCGGTGAACTTTTGTATTGGGAAAGTCATCTCCGGTGAACTTTTCTATGGGAAAAGTCATCTCCGGTGAACTTTTGTATTGGGAAAGTCATGCCCGGTGAACTTTTGTATTGGGAAAGTCATCTGCCCGGTGAACTTTTGTATTGGGAAAGTCATCTCCGGTGAACTTTTGTATTGGGAAAGTCATGCCCGGTGAACTTTTGTATTGGGAAAGTCATGCCCGGTGAACTTTTGTATTGGGAAAGTCATGCCCGGTGAACTTTTGTATTGGGAAAGTCATGCCCGGTGAACTTTTGTATTGGGAAAGTCATCTCCGGTGAACTTTTGTATTGGGAAAGTCATGCCCGGTGAACTTTTGTATTGGGAAAGTCATGCCCGGTGAACGTTTGTATTGGGAAAGTCATGCCCGGTGAACTTTTGTATTGGGAAAGTCATGCCCGGTGAACTTTTGTATTGGGAAAGTCATGCCCGGTGAACTTTTGTATTGGGAAAGTCATCTCCGGTGAACTTTTGTATTGGGAAAGTCATGCCCGGTGAACTTTTGTATTGGGAAAGTCATGCCCAGTGAACTTTTGTATTGGGAAAGTCATGCCCGGTGAACTTTTGTATTGGGAAAGTCATCTCCGGTGAACTTTTGTATTGGGAAAGTCATCTCCGGTGAACTTTTGTATTGGGAAAGTCATGCCCGGTGAACTTTTGTATTGGGAAAGTCATGCCCGGTGAACTTTTGTATTGGGAAAGTCATGCCCGGTGAACTTTTGTATTGGGAAAGTCATCTCCGGTGAACTTTTCTATGGGAAAAGTCATCTCCGGTGAACTTTTGTATTGGGAAAGTCATGCCCGGTGAACTTTTGTATTGGGAAAGTCATCTCCGGTGAACTTTTGTATTGGGAAAGTCATCTCCGGTGAACTTTTCTATGGGAAAAGTCATGCCCGGTGAACTTTTGTATTGGGAAAGTTATGCCCGGTGAACTTTTGTATTGGGAAAGTCATCTCCGGTGAACTTTTGTATCGGGAAAGTCATTCCCGGTGAACTTTTGTATTGGGAAAGTCATGCCCGGTGAACTTTTGTATTGGGAAAGTCATGCCCGGTGAACTTTTGTATTGGGAAAGTCATGCCCGGTGAACTTTTGTATTGGGAAAGTCATGCCCGGTGAACTTTTGTATTGGGAAAGTCATCTCCGGTGAACTTTTGTATTGGGAAAGTCATGCCCGGTGAACTTTTGTATTGGGAAAGTCATGCCCGGTGAACTTTTGTATTGGGAAAGTCATGCCCGGTGAACTTTTGTATTGGGAAAGTCATGCCCGGTGAACTTTTGTATTGGGAAAGTCATCTCCGGTGAACTTTTGTATTGGGAAAGTCATCTCCGGTGAACTTTTGTATTGGGAAAGTCATGCCCGGTGAACTTTTGTATTGGGAAAGTCATCTCCGGTGAACTTTTCTATGGGAAAAGTCATGTCCGGTGAAGTTTTGTATTGGGAAAGTCATCTCCGGTGAACTTTCGTATTGGGAAAGTCATGCCCGGTGAACTTTTGTATTGGGAAAGTCATGCCCGGTGAACTTTTGTATTGGGAAAGTTATGCCCGGTGAACTTTTGTATTGGAAAAGTCATCTCCGGTGAACTTTTGTATTGGGAAAGTCATGCCCGGTGAACTTTTGTATTGGGAAAGTCATGCCCGGTGAACTTTTCTATGGGAAAAGTCATCTCCGGTGAACTTTTGTATTGGGAAAGTCATGCCCGGTGAACTTTTGTATTGGGAAAGTCATCTCCGGTGAACTTTTCTATGGGAAAATCATCTCCGGTGAACTTTTGTATTGGGAAAGTCATCTCCGGTGAACTTTTGTATTGGGAAAGTCATGCCCGGTGAAGTTTTGTATTGGGAAAGTCATGTCCGGTGAACTTTTGTATTGGGAAAGTCATGCCCGGTGAACTTTTGTATTGGGAAAGTCATGCCCGGTGAACTTTTGTATTGGGAAATTCATGCCCGGTGAACTTTTGTATTGGGAAAGTCATGCACGGTGAACTTTTGTATTGGGAAAGTCATCTCCGGTGAACTTTTGTATTGGGAAAGTCATGCCCGGTGAACTTTTGTATTGGGAAAGTCATGCCCGGTGAACTTTTGTATTGGGAAAGTCGTGCCCGGTGAACTTTTGTATTGGGAAAGTCATCTCCGGTGAACTTTTGTATTGGGAAAGTCATGCCCGGTGAACTTTTGTATTGGGAAAGTCATGCCCGGTGAACTTTTGTATTGGGAAAGTCATGCCCAGTGAACTTTTGTATTGGGAAAGTCATCTCCGGTGAACTTTTGTATTGGGAAAGTTATGCCCGGTGAACTTTTGTATTGGGAAAGTCATGCCCGGTGAACTTTTGTATTGGGAAAGTCATGCCCGGTGAACTTTTGTATTGGGAAAGTCATGCCCGGTGAACTTTTGTATTGGGAAAGTCATCTCCGGTGAACTTTTGTATTGGGAAAGTCATGCCCGGTGAACTTTTGTATTGGGAAAGTCATGCCCGGTGAACTTTTGTATTGGGAAAGTCATCTCCGGTGAACTTTTGTATTGGGAAAGTCATGCCCGGTGAACTTTTGTATTGGGAAAGTCATGCCCGGTGAACTTTTGTATTGGGAAAGTCATGCCCGGTGAACTTTTGTATTGGGAAAGTCATGCCCGGTGAACTTTTGTATTGGGAAAGTCATGCCCGGTGAACTTTTGTATTGGGAAAGTCATGCCCGGTGAACTTTTGTATTGGGAAAGTCATGCCCGGTGAACTTTTGTATTGGGAAAGTCATGCCCGGTGAACTTTTGTATTGGGAAAGTCATCTCCGGTGAACTTTTGTATTGGGAAAGTCATGCCCGGTGAACTTTTGTATTGGGAAAGTCATCTCCGGTGAACTTTTGTATTGGGAAAGTCATGCCCGGTGAACTTTTGTATTGGGAAAGTCATGCCCGGTGAACTTTTGTATTGGGAAAGTCATGCCCGGTGATCTTTTGTATTGGGAAGGTCATGCCCGGTGAACTTTTGTATTGGGAAAGTCATGCCCGGTGAACTTTTGTATTGGAAAAGTCATGCCCGGTGAACTTTTGTATTGGGAAAGTCATCTCCGGTGAACTTTTGTATTGGGAAAGTCATGCCCGGTGAACTTTTGTATTGGGAAAGTCATGCCCGGTGAACTTTTGTATTGGGAAAGTCATCTCCGGTGAACTTTTGTATTGGGAAAGTCATGCCCGGTGAACTTTTGTATTGGGAAAGTCATGCCCGGTGAACTTTTGTATTGGGAAAGTCATGCCCGGTGAACTTTTGTATTGGGAAAGTCATCTCCGGTGAACTTTTGTATTGGGAAAGTCATGCCCGGTGAACTTTTGTATTGGGAAAGTCATCTCCGGTGAACTTTTGTATTGGGAAAGTCATGGCCGGTGAACTTTTGTATTGGGAAAGTCATCTCCGGTGAACTTTTGTATTGGGAAAGTCATGCCCGGTGAACTTTTGTATTGGGAAAGTCATCTCCGGTGAACTTTTGTATTGGGAAAGTCATGCCCGGTGAACTTTTGTATTGGGAAAGTCATGCCCGGTGAACTTTTGTATTGGGAAAGTCATGCCCGGTGAACTTTTGTATTGGGAAAGTCATGCCCGGTGAACTTTTGTATTGGGAAAGTCATCTCCGGTGAACTTTTGTATTGGGAAAGTCATCTCCGGTGAACTTTTGTATTGGGAAAGTCATGCCCGGTGAACTTTTGTATTGGGAAAGTCATGCCCGGTGAACTTTTGTATTGGGAAAGTCATGCCCGGTGAACTTTTGTATTGGGAAAGTCATGCCCGGTGAACTTTTGTATTGGGAAAGTCATGCCCGGTGAACTTTTGTATTGGGAAAGTCATGCCCGGTGAACTTTTGTATTGGGAAAGTCATGCCCGGTGAACTTTTGTATTGGGAAAGTCATGCCCGGTGAACTTTTGTATTGGGAAAGTCATCTCCGGTGAACTTTTGTATTGGGAAAGTCATGCCCGGTGAACTTTTGTATTGGGAAAGTCATGCCCGGTGAACTTTTGTATTGGGAAAGTCATGCCCGGTGAACTTTTGTATTGGGAAAGTCATGCCCGGTGAACTTTTGTATTGGGAAAGTCATGCCCGGTGAACTTTTGTATTGGGAAAGTCATGCCCGGTGAACTTTTGTATTGGGAAAGTCATGCCCGGTGAACTTTTGTATTGGGAAAGTCATCTCCGGTGAACTTTTGTATTGGGAAAGTCATGCCCGGTGAACTTTTGTATTGGGAAAGTCATCTCCGGTGAACTTTTGTATTGGGAAAGTCATGCCAGGTGAACTTTTGTATTGGGAAAGTCATGCCCGGTGAACTTTTGTATTGGGAAAGTCATGCCCGGTGATCTTTTGTATTGGGAAGGTCATGCCCGGTGAACTTTTGTATTGGGAAAGTCATGCCCGGTGAACTTTTGTGTTGGGAAAGTCATGCCCGGTGAACTTTTGTATTGGGAAAGTCATCTCCGGTGAACTTTTGTATTGGGAAAGTCATGCCCGGTGAACTTTTGTATTGGGAAAGTCATGCCCGGTGAACTTTTGTATTGGGAAAGTCATCTCCGGTGAACTTTTGTATTGGGAAAGTCATGCCCGGTGAACTTTTGTATTGGGAAAGTCATGCCCGGTGAACTTTTGTATTGGGAAAGTCATGCCCGGTGAACTTTTGTATTGGGAAAGTCATCTCCGGTGAACTTTTGTATTGGGAAAGTCATGCCCGGTGAACTTTTGTATTGGGAAAGTCATCTCCGGTGAACTTTTGTATTGGGAAAGTCATGCCCGGTGAACTTTTGTATTGGGAAAATCATCTCCGGTGAACTTTTGTATTGGGAAAGTCATGCCCGGTGAACTTTTGTATTGGGAAAGTCATGCCCGGTGAACTTTTGTATTGGGAAAGTCATGCCCGGTGAACTTTTGTATTGGGAAAGTCATGCCCGGTGAACTTTTGTATTGGGAAAGTCATGCCCGGTGAAAGTCATGCCCGGTGAACTTTTGTATTGGGAAAGTCATGCCCGGTGAACTTTTGTATTGGGAAAGTCATCTCCGGTGAACTTTTGTATTGGGAAAGTCATGCCCGGTGAACTTTTGTATTGGGAAAGTCATCTCCGGTGAACTTTTGTATTGGGAAAGTCATGCCAGGTGAACTTTTGTATTGGGAAAGTCATGCCCGGTGAACTTTTGTATTGGGAAAGTCATGCCCGGTGATCTTTTGTATTGGGAAGGTCATGCCCGGTGAACTTTTGTATTGGGAAAGTCATGCCCGGTGAACTTTTGTGTTGGGAAAGTCATGCCCGGTGAACTTTTGTATTGGGAAAGTCATCTCCGGTGAACTTTTGTATTGGGAAAGTCATGCCCGGTGAACTTTTGTATTGGGAAAGTCATGCCCGGTGAACTTTTGTATTGGGAAAGTCATCTCCGGTGAACTTTTGTATTGGGAAAGTCATGCCCGGTGAACTTTTGTATTGGGAAAGTCATGCCCGGTGAACTTTTGTATTGGGAAAGTCATGCCCGGTGAACTTTTGTATTGGGAAAGTCATCTCCGGTGAACTTTTGTATTGGGAAAGTCATGCCCGGTGAACTTTTGTATTGGGAAAGTCATCTCCGGTGAACTTTTGTATTGGGAAAGTCATGCCCGGTGAACTTTTGTATTGGGAAAATCATCTCCGGTGAACTTTTGTATTGGGAAAGTCATGCCCGGTGAACTTTTGTATTGGGAAAGTCATCTCCGGTGAACTTTTGTATTGGGAAAGTCATGCCCGGTGAACTTTTGTATTGGGAAAGTCATGCCCGGTGAACTTTTGTATTGGGAAAGTCATCTCCGGTGCACTTTTGTATTGGGAAAGTCATCTCCGGTGAACTTTTGTATTGGGAAAGTCATTCCCGGTGAACTTTTGTATTGGGAAAGTCATGCCCGGTGAACTTTTGTATTGGGAAAGTCATGCCCGGTGAACTTTTGTATTGGGAAAGTCATGCCCGGTGAACTTTTGTATTGGGAAAGTCATGCCCGGTGAACTTTTGTATTGGGAAAGTCATCTCCGGTGAACTTTTGTATTGGGAAAGTCATCTCCGGTGAACTTTTGTATTGGGAAAGTCATGCCCGGTGAACTTTTGTATTGGGAAAGTCATGCCCGGTGAACTTTTGTATTGGGAAAGTCATGCCCGGTGAACTTTTGTATTGGGAAAGTCATCTCCGGTGAACTTTTGTATTGGGAAAGTCATCTCCGGTGAACTTTTCTATGGGAAAAGTCATCTCCGGTGAACTTTTGTATTGGGAAAGTCATGCCCGGTGAACTTTTGTATTGGGAAAGTCATGCCCGGTGAACTTTTGTATTGGGAAAGTCATCTCCGGTGAACTTTTGTATTGGGAAAGTCATGCCCGGTGAACTTTTGTGTTGGGAAAGTCATGCCCGGTGAACTTTTGTATTGGGAAAGTCATGCCCGGTGAACTTTTCTATGGGAAAAGTCATGTCCGGTGAACTTTTGTATTGGGAAAGTCATCTCCGGTGAACTTTTGTATTGGGAAAGTCATGCCCGGTGAACTTTTGTATTGGGAAAGTCATGCCCGGTGAACTTTTGTATTGGGAAAGTCATGCCCGGTGAACTTTTGTATTGGGAAAGTCATCTCCGGTGAACTTTTGTATTGGGAAAGTCATGCCCGGTGAACTTTTGTATTGGGAAAGTCATGCCCGGTGAACTTTTCTATGGGAAAAGTCATCTCCGGTGAACTTTTGTATTGGGAAAGTCATGCCCGGTGAACTTTTGTATTGGGAAAGTCATCTCCGGTGAACTTTTGTATTGGGAAAGTCATGCCCGGTGAACTTTTGTATTGGGAAAGTCATCTCCGGTGAACTTTTGTATTGGGAAAGTCATGCCCGGTGAACTTTTGTATTGGGAAAGTCATCTCCGGTGAACTTTTGTATTGGGAAAGTCATCTCCGGTGAACTTTTCTATGGGAAAAGTCATCTCCGGTGAACTTTTCTATGGGAAAGTCATCTCCGGTGAACTTTTGTATTGGGAAAGTCATGCCCGGTGAACTTTTGTATTGGGAAAGTCATCTCCGGTGAACTTTTCTATGGGAAAGTCATGCCCGGTGAACTTTTGTATTGGGAAAGTCATCTCCGGTGAACTTTTCTATGGGAAAAGTCATCTCTGGTGAACTTTTTTTATGGGAAAAGTCATCTCCGGTGAACTTTTGTATTGGGAAAGTCATGCCCGGTGAACTTTTGTATTGGGAAAATCATGCCCGGTGAACTTTTGTATTGGGAAACTCATCTCCGGTGAACTTTTGTATTGGGAAAGTCATCTCCGGTGAACTTTTGTATTGGGAAAGTCATGCCCGGTGAACTTTTGTATTGGGAAAGTCATGCCCGGTGAACTTTTGTATTGGGAAAGTCATCTCCGGTGAACTTTTCTATGGGAAAGTCATGCCCGGTGAACTTTTGTATTGGGAAAGTCATCTCCGGTGAACTTTTGTATTGGGAAAGTCATCTCCGGTGAACTTTTCTATGGGAAAAGTCATCTCCGGTGAACTTTTGTATTGGGAAAGTCATGCCCGGTGAACTTTTGTATTGGGAAAGTCATGCCCGGTGAACTTTTGTATTGGGAAAGTCATCTCCGGTGAACTTTTGTATTGGGAAAGTCATCTCCGGTGAACTTTTCTATGGGAAAAGTCATGCCCGGTGAACTTTTGTATTGGGAAAGTCATGCCCGGTGAACTTTTGTATTGGGAAAGTCATGCCCGGTGAACTTTTGTATTGGGAAAGTCATGCCCGGTGAACTTTTGTATTGGGAGAGTCATCTCCGGTGAACTTTTGTATTGGGAAAGTCATGCCCGGTGAACTTTTGTATTGGGAAAGTCATCTCCGGTGAACTTTTCTATGGGAAAGTCATGCCCGGTGAACTTTTGTATTGGGAAAGTCATCTCCGGTGAACTTTTCTATGGGAAAAGTCATCTCTGGTGAACTTTTTTTATGGGAAAAGTCATCTCCGGTGAACTTTTGTATTGGGAAAGTCATGCCCGGTGAACTTTTGTATTGGGAAAATCATGCCCGGTGAACTTTTGTATTGGGAAACTCATCTCCGGTGAACTTTTGTATTGGGAAAGTCATCTCCGGTGAACTTTTGTATTGGGAAAGTCATGCCCGGTGAACTTTTGTATTGGGAAAGTCATGCCCGGTGAACTTTTGTATTGGGAAAGTCATGCCCGGTGAACTTTTGTATTGGGAAAGTCATCTCCGGTGAACTTTTCTATGGGAAAGTCATGCCCGGTGAACTTTTGTATTGGGAAAGTCATCTCCGGTGAACTTTTGTATTGGGAAAGTCATCTCCGGTGAACTTTTCTATGGGAAAAGTCATCTCCGGTGATCTTTTGTATTGGGAAAGTCATGCCCGGTGAACTTTTGTATTGGGAAAGTCATGCCCGGTGAACTTTTGTATTGGGAAAGTCATCTCCGGTGAACTTTTGTATTGGGAAAGTCATCTCCGGTGAACTTTTGTATTGGGAAAGTCATGCCCGGTGAACTTTTGTATTGGGAAAGTCATGCCCGGTGAACTTTTGTATTGGGAAAGTCATGCCCGGTGAACTTTTGTATTGGGAAAGTCATGCCCGGTGAACTTTTGTATTGGGAAAGTCATGCCCGGTGAACTTTTGTATTGGGAAAGTCATGCCCGGTGAACTTTTGTATTGGGAAAGTCATCTCCGGTGAACTTTTGTATTGGGAAAGTCATCTCCGGTGAACTTTTGTATTGGGAAAGTCATCTCCGGTGAACTTTTGTATTGGGAAAGTCATGCCCGGTGAACTTTTGTATTGGGAAAGTCATGCCCGGTGAACTTTTGTATTGGGAAAGTCATGCCCGGTGAACTTTTGTATTGGGAAAGTCATGCCCGGTGAACTTTTGTATTGGGAAAGTCATGCCCGGTGAACTTTTCTATGGGAAAAGTCATGCCCGGTGAACTTTTGTATTGGGAAAGTCATGCCCGGTGAACTTTTGTATTGGGAAAGTCATGCCCGGTGAACTTTTGTATTGGGAAAGTCATGTCCGGTGAACTTTTGTATTGGGAAAGTCATGCCCGGTGAACTTTTGTATTGGGAAAGTCATGCCCGGTGAACTTTTCTATGGGAAAAGTCATGCCCGGTGAACTTTTGTATTGGGAAAGTCATGCCCGGTGAACTTTTGTATTGGGAAAGTCATGCCCGGTGAACTTTTGTATTGGGAAAGTCATCTCCCGTGAACTTTTCTATGGGAAAAGTCATCTCCGGTGAACTTTTGTATTGGGAAAGTCATGCCCGGTGAACTTTTGTATTGGGAAAGTCATCTCCCGTGAACTTTTCTATGGGAAAAGTCATCTCCGGTGAACTTTTGTATTGGGAAAGTCATGCCCGGTGAACTTTTGTATTGGGAAAGTCATGCCCGGTGAACTTTTGTATTGGGAAAGTCATGCCCGGTGAACTTTTGTATTGGGAAAGTCATGCCCGGTGAACTTTTGTATTGGGAGAGTCATCTCCGGTGAACTTTTGTATTGGGAAAGTCATGCCCGGTGAACTTTTGTATTGGGAAAGTCATCTCCGGTGAACTTTTGTATTGGGAAAGTCATGCCCGGTGAACTTTTGTATTGGGAAAGTCATGCCCGGTGAACATTTGTATTGGGAAAGTCATGCCCGGTGAACTTTTGTATTGGGAAAGTCATGCCCGGTGAACTTTTCTATGGGAAAGTCATGCCCGGTGAACTTTTGTATTGGGAAAGACATCTCCGGCGAACTTTTCTATGGGAAAAGTCATCTCCGGTGAACTTTTGTATTGGGAAAGTCATGCCCGGTGAACTTTTGTATTGGGAAAGTCATGCCCGGTGAACTTTTGTATTGGGAAAGTCATCTCCGGTGAACTTTTGTATTGGGAAAGTCATCTCCGGTGAACTTTTGTATTGGGAAAGTCATGCCCGGTGAACTTTTGTATTGGGAAAGTCATGCCCGGTGAACTTTTGTATTGGGAAAGTCATCTCCGGTGAACTTTTGTATTGGGAAAGTCATGCCCGGTGAACTTTTGTATTGGGAAAGTCATGCCCGGTGAACTTTTGTATTGGGAAAGTCATGCCCGGTGAACTTTTGTATTGGGAAAGTCATGCCCGGTGAACTTTTGTATTGGGAAAGTCATGCCCGGTGAACTTTTGTATTGGGAAAGTCATGCCCGTTGAACTTTTGTATTGGGAAAGTCATCTCCGGTGAACTTTTGTATTGGGAAAATCATCTCCGGTGAACTTTTGTATTGGGAAAGTCATGCCCGGTGAACTTTTGTATTGGGAAAGTCATGCACGGTGAACTTTTGTATTGGGAAAGTCATGCCCGGTGAACTTTTGTATTGGGAAAGTCATCTCCGGTGAACTTTTGTATTGGGAAAGTCATGCCCGGTGAACTTTTGTATTGGGAAAGTCATCTCCCGTGAACTTTTCTATGGGAAAAGTCATCTCCGGTGAACTTTTGTATTGGGAAAGTCATGCCCGGTGAACTTTTGTATTGGGAAAGTCATGCCCGGTGAACTTTTGTATTGGGAAAGTCATGCCCGGTGAACTTTTGTATTGGGAAAGTCATGCCCGGTGAACTTTTGTATTGGGAAAGTCATGCCCGGTAAACTTTTGTATTGGGAGAGTCATCTCCGGTGAACTTTTGTATTGGGAAAGTCATGCCCGGTGAACTTTTGTATTGGGAAAGTCATCTCCGGTGAACTTTTGTATTGGGAAAGTCATGCCCGGTGAACTTTTGTATTGGGAAAGTCATGCCCGGTGAACATTTGTATTGGGAAAGTCATGCCCGGTGAACTTTTGTATTGGGAAAGTCATGCCCGGTGAACTTTTCTATGGGAAAGTCATGCCCGGTGAACTTTTGTATTGGGAAAGACATCTACGGCGAACTTTTCTATGGGAAAAGTCATCTCCGGTGAACTTTTGTATTGGGAAAGTCATGCCCGGTGAACTTTTGTATTGGGAAAGTCATGCCCGGTGAACTTTTGTATTGGGAAAGTCATCTCCGGTGAACTTTTGTATTGGGAAAATCATCTCCGGTGAACTTTTGTATTGGGAAAGTCATGCCCGGTGAACTTTTGTATTGGGAAAGTCATGCCCGGTGAACTTTTGTATTGGGAAAGTCATCTCCGGTGAACTTTTGTATTGGGAAAGTCATGCCCGGTGAACTTTTGTATTGGGAAAGTCATGCCCGGTGAACTTTTGTATTGGGAAAGTCATGCCCGGTGAACTTTTGTATTGGGAAAGTCATGCCCGGTGAACTTTTGTATTGGGAAAGTCATGCCCGGTGAACTTTTGTATTGGGAAAGTCATGCCCGGTGAACTTTTGTATTGGGAAAGTCATGCCCGGTGAACTTTTGTATTGGGAAAGTCATCTCCGGTGAACTTTTGTATTGGGAAAGTCATGCCCGGTGAACTTTTGTATTGGGAAAATCATCTCCGGTGAACTTTTGTATTGGGAAAGTCATGCCCGGTGAACTTTTGTATTGGGAAAGTCATCTCCGGTGAACTTTTGTATTGGGAAAGTCATGCCCGGTGAACTTTTGTATTGGGAAAGTCATGCCCGGTGAACTTTTGTATTGGGAAAGTCATCTCCGGTGCACTTTTGTATTGGGAAAGTCATCTCCGGTGAACTTTTGTATTGGGAAAGTCATTCCCGGTGAACTTTTGTATTGGGAAAGTCATGCCCGGTGAACTTTTGTATTGGGAAAGTCATGCCCGGTGAACTTTTGTATTGGGAAAGTCATGCCCGGTGAACTTTTGTATTGGGAAAGTCATGCCCGGTGAACTTTTGTATTGGGAAAGTCATCTCCGGTGAACTTTTGTATTGGGAAAGTCATCTCCGGTGAACTTTTGTATTGGGAAAGTCATGCCCGGTGAACTTTTGTATTGGGAAAGTCATGCCCGGTGAACTTTTGTATTGGGAAAGTCATGCCCGGTGAACTTTTGTATTGGGAAAGTCATCTCCGGGGAACTTTTGTATTGGGAAAGTCATCTCCGGTGAACTTTTCTATGGGAAAAGTCATCTCCGGTGAACTTTTGTATTGGGAAAGTCATGCCCGGTGAACTTTTGTATTGGGAAAGTCATGCCCGGTGAACTTTTGTATTGGGAAAGTCATCTCCGGTGAACTTTTGTATTGGGAAAGTCATGCCCGGTGAACTTTTGTGTTGGGAAAGTCATGCCCGGTGAACTTTTGTATTGGGAAAGTCATGCCCGGTGAACTTTTCTATGGGAAAAGTCATGTCCGGTGAACTTTTGTATTGGGAAAGTCATCTCCGGTGAACTTTTGTATTGGGAAAGTCATGCCCGGTGAACTTTTGTATTGGGAAAGTCATGCCCGGTGAACTTTTGTATTGGGAAAGTCATGCCCGGTGAACTTTTGTATTGGGAAAGTCATCTCCGGTGAACTTTTGTATTGGGAAAGTCATGCCCGGTGAACTTTTGTATTGGGAAAGTCATGCCCGGTGAACTTTTCTATGGGAAAAGTCATCTCCGGTGAACTTTTGTATTGGGAAAGTCATGCCCGGTGAACTTTTGTATTGGGAAAGTCATCTCCGGTGAACTTTTGTATTGGGAAAGTCATGCCCGGTGAACTTTTGTATTGGGAAAGTCATCTCCGGTGAACTTTTGTATTGGGAAAGTCATGCCCGGTGAACTTTTGTATTGGGAAAGTCATCTCCGGTGAACTTTTGTATTGGGAAAGTCATCTCCGGTGAACTTTTCTATGGGAAAAGTCATCTCCGGTGAACTTTTCTATGGGAAAGTCATCTCCGGTGAACTTTTGTATTGGGAAAGTCATGCCCGGTGAACTTTTGTATTGGGAAAGTCATCTCCGGTGAACTTTTCTATGGGAAAGTCATGCCCGGTGAACTTTTGTATTGGGAAAGTCATCTCCGGTGAACTTTTCTATGGGAAAAGTCATCTCTGGTGAACTTTTTTTATGGGAAAAGTCATCTCCGGTGAACTTTTGTATTGGGAAAGTCATGCCCGGTGAACTTTTGTATTGGGAAAATCATGCCCGGTGAACTTTTGTATTGGGAAACTCATCTCCGGTGAACTTTTGTATTGGGAAAGTCATCTCCGGTGAACTTTTGTATTGGGAAAGTCATGCCCGGTGAACTTTTGTATTGGGAAAGTCATGCCCGGTGAACTTTTGTATTGGGAAAGTCATGCCCGGTGAACTTTTGTATTGGGAAAGTCATCTCCGGTGAACTTTTCTATGGGAAAGTCATGCCCGGTGAACTTTTGTATTGGGAAAGTCATCTCCGGTGAACTTTTGTATTGGGAAAGTCATCTCCGGTGAACTTTTCTATGGGAAAAGTCATCTCCGGTGAACTTTTGTATTGGGAAAGTCATGCCCGGTGAACTTTTGTATTGGGAAAGTCATGCCGGTGAACTTTTGTATTGGGAAAGTCATCTCCGGTGAACTTTTGTATTGGGAAAGTCATCTCCGGTGAACTTTTCTATGGGAAAAGTCATGCCCGGTGAACTTTTGTATTGGGAAAGTCATGCCCGGTGAACTTTTGTATTGGGAAAGTCATGCCCGGTGAACTTTTGTATTGGGAAAGTCATGCCCGGTGAACTTTTGTATTGGGAGAGTCATCTCCGGTGAACTTTTGTATTGGGAAAGTCATGCCCGGTGAACTTTTGTATTGGGAAAGTCATCTCCGGTGAACTTTTCTATGGGAAAGTCATGCCCGGTGAACTTTTGTATTGGGAAAGTCATCTCCGGTGAACTTTTCTATGGGAAAAGTCATCTCTGGTGAACTTTTTTTATGGGAAAAGTCATCTCCGGTGAACTTTTGTATTGGGAAAGTCATGCCCGGTGAACTTTTGTATTGGGAAAATCATGCCCGGTGAACTTTTGTATTGGGAAACTCATCTCCGGTGAACTTTTGTATTGGGAAAGTCATCTCCGGTGAACTTTTGTATTGGGAAAGTCATGCCCGGTGAACTTTTGTATTGGGAAAGTCATGCCCGGTGAACTTTTGTATTGGGAAAGTCATGCCCGGTGAACTTTTGTATTGGGAAAGTCATCTCCGGTGAACTTTTCTATGGGAAAGTCATGCCCGGTGAACTTTTGTATTGGGAAAGTCATCTCCGGTGAACTTTTGTATTGGGAAAGTCATCTCCGGTGAACTTTTCTATGGAAAAGTCATCTCCGGTGATCTTTTGTATTGGGAAAGTCATGCCCGGTGAACTTTTGTATTGGGAAAGTCATGCCCGGTGAACTTTTGTATTGGGAAAGTCATCTCCGGTGAACTTTTGTATTGGGAAAGTCATCTCCGGTGAACTTTTGTATTGGGAAAGTCATGCCCGGTGAACTTTTGTATTGGGAAAGTCATGCCCGGTGAACTTTTGTATTGGGAAAGTCATGCCCGGTGAACTTTTGTATTGGGAAAGTCATGCCCGGTGAACTTTTGTATTGGGAAAGTCATGCCCGGTGAACTTTTGTATTGGGAAAGTCATGCCCGGTGAACTTTTGTATTGGGAAAGTCATCTCCGGTGAACTTTTGTATTGGGAAAGTCATCTCCGGTGAACTTTTGTATTGGGAAAGTCATCTCCGGTGAACTTTTGTATTGGGAAAGTCATGCCCGGTGAACTTTTGTATTGGGAAAGTCATGCCCGGTGAACTTTTGTATTGGGAAAGTCATGCCCGGTGAACTTTTGTATTGGGAAAGTCATGCCCGGTGAACTTTTGTATTGGGAAAGTCATGCCCGGTGAACTTTTCTATGGGAAAAGTCATGCCCGGTGAACTTTTGTATTGGGAAAGTCATGCCCGGTGAACTTTTGTATTGGGAAAGTCATGCCCGGTGAACTTTTGTATTGGGAAAGTCATGTCCGGTGAACTTTTGTATTGGGAAAGTCATGCCCGGTGAACTTTTGTATTGGGAAAGTCATGCCCGGTGAACTTTTCTATGGGAAAAGTCATGCCCGGTGAACTTTTGTATTGGGAAAGTCATGCCGGTGAACTTTTGTATTGGGAAAGTCATGCCCGGTGAACTTTTGTATTGGGAAAGTCATGCCCGGTGAACTTTTGTATTGGGAAAGTCATCTCCGGTGAACTTTTGTATTGGGAAAGTCATGCCCGGTGAACTTTTGTATTGGGAAAGTCATCTCCCGTGAACTTTTCTATGGGAAAAGTCATCTCCGGTGAACTTTTGTATTGGGAAAGTCATGCCCGGTGAACTTTTGTATTGGGAAAGTCATGCCCGGTGAACTTTTGTATTGGGAAAGTCATGCCCGGTGAACTTTTTGTATTGGGAAAGTCATGCCCGGTGAACTTTTGTATTGGGAGAGTCATCTCCGGTGAACTTTTGTATTGGGAAAGTCATGCCCGGTGAACTTTTGTATTGGGAAAGTCATCTCCGGTGAACTTTTGTATTGGGAAAGTCATGCCCGGTGAACTTTTGTATTGGGAAAGTCATGCCCGGTGAACATTTGTATTGGGAAAGTCATGCCCGGTGAACTTTTGTATTGGGAAAGTCATGCCCGGTGAACTTTTCTATGGGAAAGTCATGCCCGGTGAACTTTTGTATTGGGAAAGACATCTCCGGCGAACTTTTCTATGGGAAAAGTCATCTCCGGTGAACTTTTGTATTGGGAAAGTCATGCCCGGTGAACTTTTGTATTGGGAAAGTCATGCCCGGTGAACTTTTGTATTGGGAAAGTCATCTCCGGTGAACTTTTGTATTGGGAAAGTCATCTCCGGTGAACTTTTGTATTGGGAAAGTCATGCCCGGTGAACTTTTGTATTGGGAAAGTCATGCCCGGTGAACTTTTGTATTGGGAAAGTCATCTCCGGTGAACTTTTGTATTGGGAAAGTCATGCCCGGTGAACTTTTGTATTGGGAAAGTCATGCCCGGTGAACTTTTGTATTGGGAAAGTCATGCCCGGTGAACTTTTGTATTGGGAAAGTCATGCCCGGTGAACTTTTGTATTGGGAAAGTCATGCCCGGTGAACTTTTGTATTGGGAAAGTCATGCCCGTTGAACTTTTGTATTGGGAAAGTCATCTCCGGTGAACTTTTGTATTGGGAAAATCATCTCCGGTGAACTTTTGTATTGGGAAAGTCATGCCCGGTGAACTTTTGTATTGGGAAGTCATGCCCGGTGAACTTTTGTATTGGGAAAGTCATCTCCGGTGAACTTTTGTATTGGGAAAGTCATCTCCGGTGAACTTTTGTATTGGGAAAGTCATGCCCGGTGAACTTTTGTATTGGGAAAGTCATGCCCGGTGAACTTTTGTATTGGGAAAGTCATGCCCGGTGAACTTTTGTATTGGGAAAGTCATGCACGGTGAACTTTTGTATTGGGAAAGTCATGCCCGGTGAACTTTTGTATTGGGAAAGTCATGCCCGGTGAACTTTTCTATGGGAAAAGTCATGCCCGGTGAACTTTTGTATTGGGAAAGTCATGCCCGGTGAACTTTTGTATTGGGAAAGTCATGCCCGGTGAACTTTTGTATTGGGAAAGTCATGCCCGGTGAACTTTTGTATTGGGAGAGTCATCTCCGGTGAACTTTTGTATTGGGAAAATCATGCCCGGTGAACTTTTGTATTGGGAAAGTCATGCCCGGTGAACATTTGTATTGGGAAAGTCATGCCCGGTGAACTTTTGTATTGGGAAAGTCATGCCCGGTGAACTTTTCTATGGGAAAGTCATGCCCGGTGAACTTTTGTATTGGGAAAGACATCTACGGCGAACTTTTCTATGGGAAAAGTCATCTCCGGTGAACTTTTGTATTGGGAAAGTCATGCCCGGTGAACTTTTGTATTGGGAAAGTCATGCCCGGTGAACTTTTGTATTGGGAAAGTCATCTCCGGTGAACTTTTGTATTGGGAAAATCATCTCCGGTGAACTTTTGTATTGGGAAAGTCATGCCCGGTGAACTTTTGTATTGGGAAAGTCATGCCCGGTGAACGTTTGTATTGGGAAAGTCATCTCCGGTGAACTTTTGTATTGGGAAAGTCATGCCCGGTGAACTTTTGTATTGGGAAAGTCATGCCCGGTGAACTTTTGTATTGGGAAAGTCATGCCCGGTGAACTTTTGTATTGGGAAAGTCATGCCCGGTGAACTTTTGTATTGGGAAAGTCATGCCCGGCGAACTTTTGTATTGGGAAAGTCATGCCCGTTGAACTTTTGTATTGGGAAAGTCATCTCCGGTGAACTTTTGTATTGGGAAAATCATCTCCGGTGAACTTTTGTATTGGGAAAGTCATGCCCGGTGAACTTTTGTATTGGGAAGTCATGCCCGGTGAACTTTTGTATTGGGAAAGTCATCTCCGGTGAACTTTTGTATTGGGAAAGTCATCTCCGGTGAACTTTTGTATTGGGAAAGTCATTTCCGGTGAACTTTTGTATTGGGAAAGTCATGCCCGGTGAACTTTTGTATTGGGAAAGTCATGCCCGGTGAACTTTTGTATTGGGAAAGTCATGCACGGTGAACTTTTGTATTGGGAAAGTCATGCCCGGTGAACATTTGTATTGGGAAAGTCATGCCCGGTGAACTTTTGTATTGGGAAAGTCATGCCCGGTGAACTTTTCTATGGGAAAAGTCATGCCCGGTGAACTTTTGTATTGGGAAAGTCATGCCCGGTGAACTTTTGTATTGGGAAAGTCATGTCCGGTGAACTTTTGTATTGGGAAAGTCATGCCCGGTGAATTTTTGTATTGGGAAAGTCATGCCCGGTGAACTTTTCTATGGGAAAAGTCATGCCCGGTGAACTTTTGTATTGGGAAAGTCATGCCCGGTGAACTTTTGTATTGGGAAAGTCATGCCCGGTGAACTTTTGTATTGGGAAAGTCATGCCCGGTGAACTTTTGTATTGGGAGAGTCATCTCCGGTGAACTTTTGTATTGGGAAAGTCATGCCCGTTGAACTTTTGTATTGGGAAAGTCATGCCCGGTGAACTTTTGTATTGGGAAAGTCATGCCCGGTGAACTTTTGTATTGGGAGAGTCATCTCCGGTGAACTTTTGTATTGGGAAAGTCATGCCCGGTGAACTTTTGTATTGGGAAAGTCATGCCCGGTGAACTTTTGTATTGGGAAAGTCATGCCCGGTGAACTTTTGTATTGGGAAAGTCATGCCCGGTGAACATTTGTATTGGGAAAGTCATGCCCGGTGAACTTTTGTATTGGGAAAGTCATGCCCGGTGAACTTTTGTATTGGGAAAGTCATGCCCGGTGAACTTTTGTATTGGGAAAGTCATGCCCGGTGAACATTTGTATTGGGAAAGTCATGCCCGGTGAACTTTTGTATTGGGAAAGTCATGCCCGGTGAACTTTTGTATTGGGAAAGTCATCTCCGGTGAACTTTTGTATTGGGAAAGTCATCTCCGGTGAACTTTTGTATTGGGAAAGTCATCTCCGGCGAACTTTTGTATTGGCAAAGTCATGCCCGGTGAACTTTTGTATTGGGAAAGTCATGCCCGGTGAACTTTTGTATTGGGAAAGTCATGCCCGGTGAACATTTGTATTGGGAAAGTCATGCCCGGTGAACTTTTGTATTGGGAAAGTCATGCCCGGTGAACTTTTGTATTGGTAAAGTCATCTCCGGTGAACTTTTGTATTGGGAAAGTCATGCCCGGTGAACTTTTGTATTGGGAAAGTCATCTCCGGTGAACTTTTCTATGGGAAAAGTCATCTCCGGTGAACTTTTGTATTGGGAAAGTCATGCCCGGTGAACTTTTGTATTGGGAAAGTCATGCCCGGTGAAATTTGGAATTGGGAAAGTCATGCCCGGTGAACTTTTGTATTGGGAAAGTCATGCCCGGTGAACTTTTGTATTGGGAAAGTCGTGCCCGGTGAACTTTTGTATTGGGAAAGTCATCTCCGGTGAACTTTTGTATTGGAAAAGTCATGCCCGGTGAACTTTTGTATTGGGAAAGTCATGTCCGGTGAACTTTTGTATTGGGAAAGTCATGCCCGGTGAACTTTTGTATTGGGAAAGTCATGCCCGGTGAACTTTTGTATTGGGAAAGTCATGCCCGGTGAACTTTTGTATTAGGAAAGTCCTGCCCGGTGAACTTTTGTATTGGGAAAGTCATCTCCGGTGAACTTTTCTATGGGAAAAGTCATCTCCGGTGAACTTTTCTATGGGAAAAGTAATCTCCGGTGAACTTTTGTATTGGGAAAGTCATCTCCGGTGAACTTTTGTATTGGGAAAGTCATGCCCGGTGAACTTTTGTATTGGGAAAGTCATCTGCGGTGAACTTTTGTATTGGGAAAGTCATGCCCGGTGAACTTTTGTATTGGGAAAGTCATCTCCGGTGAACTTTTCTATGGGAAAAGTCATCTCCGGTGAACTTTTGTATTGGGAAAGTCATCTCCGGTGAACTTTTGTATTGGGAAAGTCATGCCCGGTGAACTTTTGTATTGGGAAAGTCATCTCCGGTGAACTTTTCTATGGGAAAAGTCATCTCCGGTGAACTTTTGTATTGGGAAAGTCATGCCCGGTGAACTTTTGTATTGGGAAAGTCATCTCCGGTGAACTTTTGTATTGGGAAAGTTATGCCCGGTGAACTTTTGTATTGGGAAAGTCATGCCCGGTGAACTTTTGTATTGGGAAAGTCATGCCCGGTGAACTTTTGTATTGGGAAAGTCATGCCCGGTGAACTTTTGTAT
Organism: Musca autumnalis; assembly: GCF_047663935.1. NCBI lineage: Eukaryota > Metazoa > Arthropoda > Insecta > Diptera > Muscidae > Musca > Musca autumnalis. The sequence continues at coordinate 647,822 of NW_027411778.1, forward strand.
TGGGAAAGGCATCTCCGGTGAACTTTTGTATTGGGAAAGTCATGCCCGGTGAACTTTTGTATTGGGAAAGTCATCTCCGGTGAACTTTTCTATGGGAAAAGTCATCTCCGGTGAACTTTTGTATTGGGAAAGTCATCTCCGGTGAACTTTTGTATTGGGAAAGTCATGCCCGGTGAACTTTTGTATTGGGAAAGTCATCTCCGGTGAACCTTTCTATGGGAAAAGTCATATCCGGTGAACTTTTGTATTGGGAAAGTCATGCCCGGTGAACTTTTGTATTGGGAAAGTCATTCCCGGTGAACTTTTGTATTGGGAAAGTCATTTCCGGTGAACTTTTGTATTGGGAAAGTCATGCCCGGTGAACTTTTGTATTGGGAAAGTCATCTCCGGTGAACTTTTGTATTGGGAAAGTCATCTCCGGTGAACTTTTGTATTGGGAAAGTCATGCCCGGTGAACTTTTGTATTGGGAAAGTCATCTCCGGTGAACTTTTCTATGGGAAAAGTCATCTCCGGTGAACTTTTGTATTGGGAAAGTCATCTCCGGTGAACTTTTGTATTGGGAAAGTCATGCCCGGTGAACTTTTGTATTGGGAAAGTCATCTCCGGTGAACTTTTCTATGGGAAAAGTCATCTCCGGTGAACTTTTGTATTGGGAAAGTCATGCCCGGTGAACTTTTGTATTGGGAAAGTCATCTCCGGTGAACTTTTCTATGGGAAAAGTCATCTCCGGTGAACTTTTGTATTGGGAAAGTCATCTCCGGTGAACTTTTGTATTGGGAAAGTCATGCCCGGTGAACTTTTGTATTGGGAAAGTCATGCCCGGTGAACTTTTGTATTGGGAAAGTCATGCCCGGTGAACTTTTGTATTGGGAAAGTCATCTCCGGTGAACTTTTGTATTGGGAAAGTCATGCCCGGTGAACTTTTGTATTGGGAAAGTCATCTCCGGTGAACTTTTCTATGGGAAAAGTCATCTCCGGTGAACTTTTGTATTGGGAAAGTCATCTCCGGTGAACTTTTGAATTGGGAAAGTCATGCCCGGTGAACTTTTGTATTGGGAAAGTCATGCCCGGTGAACTTTTGTATTGGGAAAGTCATCTCCGGTGAACTTTTGTATTGGGAAAGTCATGCCCGGTAAACTTTTGTATTGGGAAAGTCATCTCCGGTGAACTTTTCTATGGGAAAAGTCATCTCCGGTGAACTTTTGTATTGGGAAAGTCATCTCCGGTGAACTTTTGTATTGGGAAAGTCATGCCCGGTGAACTTTTGTATTGGGAAAGTCATCTCCGGTGAACTTTTCTATGGGAAAAGTCATCTCCGGTGAACTTTTTTATTGGGAAAGTCATGCCCGGTGAACTTTTGTATTGGGAAAGTCATCTCCGGTGAACTTTTGTATTGGGAAAGTCATCTCCGGTGAACTTTTGTATTGGGAAAGTCATGCCCGGTGAACTTTTGTATTGGGAAAGTCATCTCCGGTGAACTTTTCTATGGGAAAAGTCATCTCCGGTGAACTTTTGTATTGAGAAAGTCATCTCCGGTGAACTTTTGTATTGGGAAAGTCATGCCCGGTGAACTTTTGTATTGGGAAAGTCATCTCCGGTGAACCTTTCTATGGGAAAAGTCATATCCGGTGAACTTTTGTATTGGGAAAGTCATGCCCGGTGAACTTTTGTATTGGGAAAGTCATGCCCGGTGAACTTTTGTATTGGGAAAGTCATTTCCGGTGAACTTTTGTATTGGGAAAGTCATGCCCGGTGAACTTTTGTATTGGGAAAGTCATCTCCGGTGAACTTTTGTATTGGGAAAGTCATGCCCGGTGAACTTTTGTATTGGGAAAGTCATGCCCGGTGAACTTTTGTATTGGGAAAGTCATGCCCGGTGAACTTTTGTATTGGGAAAGCCATCTCCGGTGAACTTTTGTATTGGGAAAGACATGCCCGGTGAACTTTTGTATTGGGAAAGTCATCTCCGGTGAACTTTTCTATGGGAAAAGTCATCTCCGGTGAACTTTTGTATTGGGAAAGTCATCTCCGGTGAACTTTTGTATTGGGAAAGTCATGCCCGGTGAACTTTTGTATTGGGAAAGTCATCTCCGGTGAACTTTTCTATGGGAAAAGTCATCTCCGGTGAACTTTTGTATTGGGAAAGTCATGCCCGGTGAACTTTTGTATTGGGAAAGTCATCTCCGGTGAACTTTTATATGGGAAAAGTCATCTCCGGTGAACTTTTGTATTGGGAAAGTCATCTCCGGTGAACTTTTGTATTGGGAAAGTCATGCCCGGTGAACTTTTGTATTGGGAAAGTCATGCCCGGTGAACTTTTGTATTGGGAAAGTCATCTCCGGTGAACTTTTGTATTGGGAAAGTCATGCCCGGTGAACTTTTGTATTGGGAAAGTCATCTCCGGTGAACTTTTCTATGGGAAAAGTCATCTCCGGTGAACTTTTGTATTGGGAAAGTCATCTCCGGTGAACTTTTGTATTGGGAAAGTCATGCCCGGTGAACTTTTGTATTGGGAAAGTCATCTCCGGTGAACTTTTCTATGGGAAAAGTCATCTCCGGTGAACTTTTGTATTGGGAAAGTCATCTCCGGTGAACTTTTGTATTGGGAAAGTCATGCCCGGTGAACTTTTGTATTGGGAAAGTCATGCCCGGTGAACTTTTGTATTGGGAAAGTCATGCCCGGTGAACTTTTGTATTGGGAAAGTCATCTCCGGTGAACTTTTGTATTGGGAAAGTCATGCCCGGTGAACTTTTGTATTGGGAAAGTCATCTCCGGTGAACTTTTGTATTGGGAAAGTCATCTCCGGTGAACTTTTGTATTGGGAAAGTCATGCCCGGTGAACTTTTGTATTGGGAAAGTCATCTCCGGTGAACTTTTGTATTGGGAAAGTTATGCCCGGTGAACTTTTGTATTGGGAAAGTCATGCCCGGTGAACTTTTGTATTGGGAAAGTCATGCCCGGTGAACTTTTGTATTGGGAAAGTCATGCCGGTGAACTTTTGTATTGGGAAAGTCATGCCCGGTGAACTTTTGTATTGGGAAAGTCATCTCCGGTGAACTTTTGTATTGGGAAAGTCATGCCCGGTGAACTTTTGTATTGGGAAAGTCATCTCCGGTGAACTTTTCTATGGGAAAAGTCATCTCCGGTGAACTTTTGTATTGGGAAAGTCATCTCCGGTGAACTTTTGTATTGGGAAAGTCATGCCCGGTGAACTTTTGTATTGGGAAAGTCATCTCCGGTGAACCTTTCTATGGGGAAAAGTCATATCCGGTGAACTTTTGTATTGGGAAAGTCATGCCCGGTGAACTTTTGTATTGGGAAAGTCATGCCCGGTGAACTTTTGTATTGGGAAAGTCATTTCCGGTGAACTTTTGTATTGGGAAAGTCATGCCCGGTGAACTTTTGTATTGGGAAAGTCATCTCCGGTGAACTTTTGTATTGGGAAAGTCATGCCCGGTGAACTTTTGTATTGGGAAAGTCATGCCCGGTGAACTTTTGTATTGGGAAAGTCATGCCCGGTGAACTTTTGTATTGGGAAAGTCATGCCCGGTGAACTTTTGTATTGGGAAAGTCATCTCCGGTGAACTTTTCTATGGGAAAAGTCATCTCCGGTGAACTTTTGTATTGGGAAAGTCATCTCCGGTGAACTTTTGTATTGGGAAAGTCATGCCCGGTGAACTTTTGTATTGGGAAAGTCATCTCCGGTGAACTTTTCTATGGGAAAAGTCATCTCCGGTGAACTTTTGTATTGGGAAAGTCATGCCCGGTGAACTTTTGTATTGGGAAAGTCATCTCCGGTGAACTTTTCTATGGGAAAAGTCATCTCCGGTGAACTTTTGTATTGGGAAAGTCATCTCCGGTGAACTTTTGTATTGGGAAAGTCATGCCCGGTGAACTTTTGTATTGGGAAAGTCATGCCCGGTGAACTTTTGTATTGGGAAAGTCATGCCCGGTGAACTTTTGTATTGGGAAAGTCATCTCCGGTGAACTTTTGTATTGGGAAAGTCATGCCCGGTGAACTTTTGTATTGGGAAAGTCATCTCCGGTGAACTTTTCTATGGGAAAAGTCATCTCCGGTGAACTTTTGTATTGGGAAAGTCATCACCGGTGAACTTTTGTATTGGGAAAGTCATGCCCGGTGAACTTTTGTATTGGGAAAGTCATGCCCGGTGAACTTTTGTATTGGGAAAGTCATCTCCGGTGAACTTTTGTATTGGGAAAGTCATGCCCGGTAAACTTTTGTATTGGGAAAGTCATCTCCGGTGAACTTTTCTATGGGAAAAGTCATCTCCGGTGAACTTTTGTATTGGGAAAGTCATCTCCGGTGAACTTTTGTATTGGGAAAGTCATGCCCGGTGAACTTTTGTATTGGGAAAGTCATCTCCGGTGAACTTTTCTATGGGAAAAGTCATCTCCGGTGAACTTTTTTATTGGGAAAGTCATGCCCGGTGAACTCTTGTATTGGGAAAGTCATCTCCGGTGAACTTTTGTATTGGGAAAGTCATGCCCGGTGAACTTTTGTATTGGGAAAGTCATGCCCGTTGAACTTTTGTATTGGGAAAGTCATGCCCGGTGAACTTTTGTATTGGGAAAGTCATGCCCGGTGAACTTTTGTATTGGGAAAGTCATGCCCGGTGAACTTTTGTATTGGGAAAGTCATCTCCGGTGAACTTTTCTATGGGAAAAGTCATCTCCGGTGAACTTTTGTATGGGAAAGTCATCTCCGGTGAACTTTTGTATTGGGAAAGTCATGCCCGGTGAACTTTTGTATTGGGAAAGTCATCTCCGGTGAACTTTTCTATGGGAAAAGTCATCTCCGGTGAACTTTTGTATTGGGAAAGTCATGCCCGGTGAACTTTTGTATTGGGAAAGTCATGCCCGGTGAACTTTTGTATTGGGAAAGTCATCTCCGGTGAACTTTTGTATTGGAAAAGTCATGCCCGGTGAACTTTTGTATTGGGAAAGTCATGCCCGGTGAACTTTTGTATTGGGAAAGTCATGCCCGGTGAACTTTTGTATTGGGAAAGTCATGCCCGGTGAACTTTTGTATTGGGAAAGTCATCTCCGGTGAACTTTTGTATTGGGAAAGTCATGCCCGGTGAACTTTTGTATTGGGAAAGTCATCTCCGGTGAACTTTTCTATGGGAAAAGTCATCTCCGGTGAACTTTTGTATTGGGAAAGTCATCTCCGGTGAACTTTTGTATTGGGGAAAGTCATGCCCGGTGAACTTTTGTATTGGGAAAGTCATCTCCGGTGAACTTTTCTATGGGAAAAGTCATCTCCGGTGAACTTTTGTATTGGGAAAGTCTTGCCCGGTGAACTTTTGTATTGGGAAAGTCATGCCCGGTGAACTTTTGTATTGGGAAAGTCATCTCCGGTGAACTTTTGTATTGGGAAAGTCATGCCCGGTGAACTTTTGTATTGGGAAAGTCATCTCCGGTGAACTTTTGTATTGGGAAAGTCATGCCCGGTGAACTTTTGTATTGGGAAAGTCATGCCCGGTGAACTTTTGTATTGGGAAAGTCATGCCCGGTGAACTTTTGTATTGGGAAAGTCATCTCCGGTGAACTTTTGTATTGGGAAAGTCATGCCCGGTGAACTTTTGTATTGGGAAAGTCATGCCCGGTGAACTTTTGTATTGGGAAAGTCATCTCCGGTGAACTTTTGTATTGGGAAAGTCATGCCCGGTGAACTTTTGTATTGGGAAAGTCATGCCCGGTGAACTTTTGTATTGGGAAAGTCATGCCCGGTGAACTTTTGTATTGGGAAAGTCATGCCCGGTGAACTTTTGTATTGGGAAAGTCATGCCCGGTGAACTTTTGTATTGGGAAAGTCATCTCCGGCGAACTTTTGTATTGGGAAAGTCATGCCCGGTGAACTTTTGTATTGGGAAAGTCATGCCCGGTGAACTTTTGTATTGGGAAAGTCATGCCCGGTGAACTTTTGTATTGGGAAAGTCATGCCCGGTGAACTTTTGTATTGGGAAAGTCATGCCCGGTGAACTTTTGTATTGGGAAAGTCATCTCCGGTGAACTTTTGTATTGGGAAAGTCATGCCCGGTGAACTTTTGTATTGGGAAAGTCATGCCCGGTGAACTTTTGTATTGGGAAAGTCATGCCCGGTGAACTTTTGTATTGGGAAAGTCATGCCCGGTGAACTTTTGTATTGGGAAAGTCATCTCCGGTGAACTTTTGTATTGGGAAAGTCATGCCCGGTGAACTTTTGTATTGGGAAAGTCATGTCCGGTGAACTTTTGTATTGGGAAAGTCATGCCCGGTGAACTTTCGTATTGGGAAAGTCATCTCCGGTGAACTTTTCTATGGGAAAAGTCATCTCCGGTGAACTTTTGTATTGGGAAAGTCATGCCCGGTGAACTTTTGTATTGGGAAAGTCGTGCCCGGTGAACTTTTGTATTGGGAAAGTCATCTCCGGTGAACTTTTGTATTGGGAAATTCATGCCCGGTGAACTTTTGTATTGGGAAAGTCATGCCCGGTGAACTTTTCTATGGGAAAAGTCATCTCCGGTGAACTTTTGTATTGGGAAAGTCATCTCCGGTGATCTTTTGTATTGGGAAAGTCATGCCCGGTGAACTTTTGTATTGGGAAAGTCATCTCCGGTGAACTTTTCTATGGGAAAAGTCATGTCCGGTGAACTTTTGTATTGGGAAAGTCATCTCCGGTGAACTTTTGTTTCGGGAAAGTCATGCCCGGAGAACTTTTGTATTGGGGAAAGTCATGCCCGGTGAACTTTTGTATTGGGAAAGGTCATGCCGGTGAACTTTTCTATTGGAAAGTCATCTCCGGTGAACTTTTGTATTGGGAAAGTCATGCCCGGTGAACTTTTGTATTGGGAAAGTCATGCCCGGTGAACTTTTCTATGGGAAAAGTCATCTCCGGTGAACTTTTGTATTGGGGAAGTCATGCCCGGTGAACTTTTGTATTGGGAAAGTCATCTCCGGTGAACTTTTCTATGGGAAAAGTCATCTCCGGTGAACTTTTGTATTGGGAAAGTCATCTCCGGTGAACTTTTGTATTGGGAAAGTTATGCCTGGTGAACTTTTGTATTGGGAAAGTCATGTCCGGTGAACTTTTGTATTGGGAAAGTCATGCCCGGTGAACTTTTGTATTGGGAAAGTCATGCCCGGTGAACTTTTGTATTGGGAAAGTCATGCCCGGAGAACTTTTGTATTGGGAAAGTCATGCCCGGTGAACTTTTGTATTGGGAAAGTCATCTCCGGTGAACTTTTTTATTGGGAAAGTCATGCCCGGTGAACTTTTGTATTGGGAAAGTCATGCCCGGTGAACTTTTGTATTGGGAAAGTCGTGCCCGGTGAACTTTTGTATTGGGAAAGTCATCTCCGGTGAACTTTTGTATTGGGAAAGTCATGCCCGGTGAACTTTTGTATTGGGAAAGTCATGCCCGGTGAACTTTTGTATTGGGAAAGTCATGCCCGGTGAACTTTTGTATTGGTAAAGTCATCTCCGGTGAACTTTTGTATTGGGAAAGTCATGCCCGGTGAACTTTTGTATTGGGAAAGTCATCTCCGGTTAACTTTTGTATTGGGAAAGTCATGCCCGGTGAACTTTTGTATTGGGAAAGTCATGCCCGGTGAACTTTTGTATTGGGAAAGTCATCTCCGGTGAACTTTTGTATTGGGAAAGTCATCTCCGGTGAACTTTTGTATTGGGAAAGTCATCTCCGGTGAACTTTTGTATTGGGAAAGTCATGCCCGGTGAACTTTTGTATTGGGAAAGTCATCTCCGGTGAACTTTTCTATGGGAAAAGTCATCTCCGGTGAACTTTTCTATGGGAAAGTCATCTCCGGTGAACTTTTGTATTGGGAAAGTCATGCCCGGTGAACTTTTGTATTGGGAAAGTCATGCCCGGTGAACTTTTCTATGGGAAAAGTCATCTCCGGTGAACTTTTGTATTGGGAAAGTCATGCCCGGTGAACTTTTGTATTGGGAAAGTCATGTCCGGTGAACTTTTGTATTGGGAAAGTCATGCCCGGTGAACTTTTGTATTGGGAAAGTCATGCCCGGAGAACTTTTGTATTGGGAAAGTCATCTCCGGTGAACTTTTGTATTGGGAAAGTCATGCCCGGTGAACTTTTGTATTGGGAAAGTCATCTCCGGTGAACTTTTGTATTGGGAAAGTCATGCCCGGTGAACTTTTACTTTTGTATTGGGAAAGTCATGCCCGGTGAACTTTTGTATTGGGAAAGTCATGCCCGGTGAACTTTTGTATTGGGAAAGTCATGCCCGGTGAACTTTTGTATTGGGAAAGTCATGCCCGGTGAACTTTTGTATTGGGAAAGTCATGCCCGGTGAACTCTTGTATTGGGAAAGTCATCTCCGGTGAACTTTTGTATTGGGAAAGTCATGCCCGGTGAACTTTTGTATTGGGAAAGTCATGTCCGGTGAACTTTTGTATTGGGAAAGACATGCCCAGTGAACTTTTGTATTGGGAAAGTCATCTCCGGTGAACTTTTGTATTGGGAAAGTCGTGCCCGGTGAACTTTTGTATTGGGAAAGTCATCTCCGGTGAACTTTTGTATTGGGAAAGTCATGCCCGGTGAACTTTTGTATTGGGAAAGTCATGCCCGGTTTACTTTTCTATGGGAAAAGTCATCTCCGGTGAACTTTTGTATTGGGAAAGTCATCTCCGGTGAACTTTTGTATTGGGAAAGTCATGCCCGGTGAACTTTTGTATTGGGAAAGTCATCTCCGGTGAACTTTTCTATGGGAAAAGTCATGCCCGGTGAACTTTTGTATGGGAAAAGTCATCTCCGGTGAACTTTTCTATGGGAAAAGTCATGTCCGGTGAACTTTTGTATTGGGAAAGTCATCTCCGGTGAACTTTTGTATTGGGAAAGTCATGCCCGGTGAACTTTTGTATTGGGAAAGTCATGCCCGGTGAACTTTTGTATTGGGAAAGTCATGCCCGGTGAACTTTTGTATTGGGAAAGTCATCTCCGGTGAACTTTTGTATTGGGAAAGTCATGCCCGGTGAACTTTTGTATTGGGAAAGTCATGCCCGGTGAACTTTTGTATTGGGAAAGTCATGCCCGGTGAACTTTTGTATTGGGAAAGTCATGCCCGGTGAACTTTTGTATTGGGAAAGTCATCTCCGGTGAACTTTTGTATTGGGAAAGTCATGCCCGGTGAACTTTTGTATTGGGAAAGTCATGCCCGGTGAACTTTTCTATGGGAAAAGTCATCTCCGGTGAACTTTTGTATTGGGAAAGTCATCTCCGGTGAACTTTTGTATTGGGAAAGTCATGCCCGGTGAACTTTTGTATTGGGAAAGTCATCTCCGGTGAACTTTTGTATTGGGAAAGTCATGCCCGGTGAACTTTTGTATTGGGAAAACTTTTGTATTGGGAAAGTCATGCCCGGTGAACTTTGTATTGGGAAAGTCATGCACGGTGAACTTTTGTATTGGGAAAGTCATGCCCGGTGAACTTTTGTATTGGAAGTCATGCCCGGTGAACTTTTGTATTGGGGAAAGTCATCTCCGGTGAACTTTTGTATTGGGAAAGTCATGCCCGGTGAACTTTTTGTATTGGGAAAGTCATTCCCGGTGAACTTTTGTATTGGAAAGTCATGCCCGGTGAACTTTTGTATTGGGAAAGTCATGCCCGGTGAACTTTTGTATTGGGAAAGTCATCTCCGGTGAACTTTTGTATTGGGAAAGTCATGCCCGGTGAACTTTTGTATTGGGAAGGTCATTCCCGGTGAACTTTTGTATTGGAAAGTCATGCCCGGTGAACTTTTTGTATTGGGAAAGTCATGCCCGGTGAACTTTTGTATTGGGAAAAGTCATCTCCGGTGAACTTTTGTATTGGGAAAGTCATCTCCGGTGAACTTTTGTATTGGGAAAGTCATGCCCGGTGAACTTTTGTATTGGGAAAGTCATCTCCGGTGAACTTTTCTATGGGGAAAAGTCATCTCCGGTGAACTTTTGTATTGGGAAAGTCATCTCCGGTGAACTTTTGTATTGGGAAAGTCATGCCCGGTGAACTTTTGTATTGGGAAAGTCATGCCCGGTGAACTTTTGTATTGGGAAAGTCATGCCCGGTGAACTTTTGTATTGGGAAAGTCATCTCCGGTGAACTTTTGTATTGGGAAAGTCATGCCCGGTGAACTTTTGTATTGGGAAAGTCATCTCCGGTGAACTTTTGTATTGGGAAAGTCATGCCCGGTGAACTTTGTATTGGGAAAGTCATGCCCGGTGAACTTTTTGTATTGGAAAGTCATCTCCGGTGAAAGTTATGCCCGGTGAACTTTTGTATTGGGAAAGTCATGCCCGGTGAACTTTTGTATTGGGAAAGTCATGCCCGGTGAACTTTTGTATTGGGAAAGTCATGCCCGGTGAACTTTTGTATTGGGAAAGTCATGCCCGGTGAACTTTTGTATTGGGAAAGTCATCTCCGGTGAACTTTTGTATTGGGAAAGTCATGCCCGGTGAACTTCTGTATTGGGAAAGTCATCTCCGGTGAACTTTTCTATGGGAAAAGTCATCTCCGGTGAACTTTTGTATTGGGAAAGTCATCTCCGGGTGAACTTTTGTATTGGGAAAGTCATGCCCGGTAAACTTTTGTATTGGGAAAGTCATCTCCGGTGAACCTTTCTATGGGAAAAGTCATATCCGGTGAACTTTTGTATTGGGAAAGTCATGCCGGTGAACTTTTGTATTGGGAAAGTCATGCCCGGTGAACTTTTGTATTGGGAAAGTCATTTCCGGTGAACTTTTGTATTGGGAAAGTCATGCCCGGTGAACTTTTGTATTGGGAAAGTCATCTCCGGTGAACTTTTGTATGGGAAAGTCATGCCCGGTGAACTTTTGTATTGGGAAAGTCATGCCCGGTGAACTTTTGTATTGGGAAAGTCATGCCCGGTGAACTTTTGTATTGGGAAAGTCATCTCCGGTGAACTTTTCTATGGGAAAAGTCATCTCCGGTGACTTTTGTATTGGGAAAGTCATCTCCGGTGAACTTTTGTATTGGGAAAGTCATGCCCGGTGAACTTTTGTATTAGGAAAGTCATCTCCGGTGAACTTTTCTATGGGAAAAGTCATCTCCGGTGAACTTTTGTATTGGGAAAGTCATGCCCGGTGAACTTTTGTATTGGGAAAGTCATCTCCGGTGAACTTTTCTATGGGAAAAGTCATCTCCGGTGAACTTTTGTATTGGGAAAGTCATCTCCGGTGAACTTTTGTATTGGGAAAGTCATGCCGGTGAACTTTTGTATTGGGAAAGTCGTGCCCGGTGAACTTTTGTATTGGGAAAGTCATGCCCGGTGAACTTTGTATTGGGAAAGTCATCTCCGGTGAACTTTTGTATTGGGAAAGTCATGCCCGGTGAACTTTTGTATTGGGAAAGTCATCTCCGGTGAACTTTTCTATGGGAAAAGTCATCTCCGGTGAACTTTTGTATTGGGAAAGTCATCTCCGGTGAACTTTTGTATTGGGAAAGTCATGCCCGGTGAACTTTTGTATTGGGAAAGTCATGCCCGGTGAACTTTTGTATTGGGAAAGTCATCTCCGGTGAACTTTTGTATTGGGAAAGTCATGCCCGGTAAACTTTTGTATTGGGAAAGTCATCTCCGGTGAACTTTTCTATGGGAAAAGTCATCTCCGGTGAACTTTTGTTTTGGGAAAGTCATCTCCGGTGAACTTTTGTATTGGGAAAGTCATGCCCGGTGAACTTTTGTATTGGGAAAGTCATCTCCGGTGAACTTTTCTATGGGAAAAGTCATCTCCGGTGAACTTTTTTATTGGGAAAGTCATGCCCGGTGAACTTTTGTATTGGGAAAGTCATCTCCGGTGAACTTTTGTATTGGGAAAGTCATGCCCGGTGAACTTTTGTATTGGGAAAGTCATGCCCGGTGAACTTTTGTATTGGGAAAGTCATGCCCGGTGAACTTTTGTATTGGGAAAGTCATGCCCGGTGAACTTTTGTATTGGGAAAGTCATGCCCGGTGAACTTTTGTATTGGGAAAGTCATCTCCGGTGAACTTTTCTATGGGAAAAGTCATCTCCGGTGAACTTTTGTATTGGGAAAGTCATCTCCGGTGAACTTTTGTATTGGGAAAGTCATGCCCGGTGAACTTTTGTATTGGGAAAGTCATCTCCGGTGAACTTTTCTATGGGAAAAGTCATCTCCGGTGAACTTTTGTATTGGGAAAGTCATGCCCGGTGAACTTTTGTATTGGGAAAGTCATGCCCGGTGAACTTTTGTATTGGGAAAGTCATCTCCGGTGAACTTTTGTATTGGAAAAGTCATGCCCGGTGAACTTTTGTATTGGGAAAGTCATGCCCGGTGAACTTTTGTATTGGGAAAGTCATGCCCGGTGAACTTTTGTATTGGGAAAGTCATGCCCGGTGAACTTTTGTATTGGGAAAGTCATCTCCGGTGAACTTTTGTATTGGGAAAGTCATGCCCGGTGAACTTTTGTATTGGGAAAGTCATCTCCGGTGAACTTTTCTATGGGAAAAGTCATCTCCGGTGAACTTTTGTATTGGGAAAGTCATCTCCGGTGAACTTTTGTATTGGGAAAGTCATGCCCGGTGAACTTTTGTATTGGGAATGTCATCTCCGGTGAACTTTTCTATGGGAAAAGTCATCTCCGGTGAACTTTTGTATTGGGAAAGTCTTGCCCGGTGAACTTTTGTATTGGGAAAGTCATGCCCGGTGAACTTTTGTATTGGGAAAGTCATCTCCGGTGAACTTTTGTATTGGGAAAGTCATGCCCGGTGAACTTTTGTATTGGGAAAGTCATCTCCGGTGAACTTTTGTATTGGGAAAGTCATGCCCGGTGAACTTTTGTATTGGGAAAGTCATGCCCGGTGAACTTTTGTATTGGGAAAGTCATGCCCGGTGAACTTTTGTATTGGGAAAGTCATCTCCGGTGATCTTTTGTATTGGGAAAGTCATGCCCGGTGAACTTTTGTATTGGGAAAGTCATGCCCGGTGAACTTTTGTATTGGGAAAGTCATCTCCGGTGAACTTTTGTATTGGGAAAGTCATGCCCGGTGAACTTTTGTATTGGGAAAGTCATGCCCGGTGAACTTTTGTATTGGGAAAGTCATGCCCGGTGAACTTTTGTATTGGGAAAGTCATGCCCGGTGAACTTTTGTATTGGGAAAGTCATGCCCGGTGAACTTTTGTATTGGGAAAGTCATCTCCGGCGAACTTTTGTATTGGGAAAGTCATGCCCGGTGAACTTTTGTATTGGGAAAGTCATGCCCGGTGAACTTTTGTATTGGGAAAGTCATGCCCGGTGAACTTTTGTATTGGGAAAGTCATGCCCGGTGAACTTTTGTATTGGGAAAGTCATGCCCGGTGAACTTTTGTATTGGGAAAGTCATCTCCGGTGAACATTTGTATTGGGAAAGTCATGCCCGGTGAACTTTTGTATTGGGAAAGTCATGCCCGGTGAACTTTTGTATTGGGAAAGTCATGCCCGGTGAACTTTTGTATTGGGAAAGTCATGCCCGGTGAACTTTTGTATTGGGAAAGTCATCTCCGGTGAACATTTGTATTGGGAAAGTCATGCCCGGTGAACTTTTGTATTGGGAAAGTCATGTCCGGTGAACTTTTGTATTGGGAAAGTCATGCCCGGTGAACTTTCGTATTGGGAAAGTCATCTCCGGTGAACTTTTCTATGGGAAAAGTCATCTCCGGTGAACTTTTGTATTGGGAAAGTCATGCCCGGTGAACTTTTGTATTGGGAAAGTCGTGCCCGGTGAACTTTTGTATTGGGAAAGTCATCTCCGGTGAACTTTTGTATTGGGAAATTCATGCCCGGTGAACTTTTGTATTGGGAAAGTCATGCCCGGTGAACTTTTCTATGGGAAAAGTCATCTCCGGTGAACTTTTGTATTGGGAAAGTCATCTCCGGTGAACTTTTGTATTGGGAAAGTCATGCCCGGTGAACTTATGTATTGGGAAAGTCATCTCCGGTGAACTTTTCTATGGGAAAAGTCATGTCCGGTGAACTTTTGTATTGGGAAAGTCATCTCCGGTGAACTTTTGTTTCGGGAAAGTCATGCCCGGAGAACTTTTGTATTGGGAAAGTCATGCCCGGTGAACTTTTGTATTGGGAAAGTCATGCCCGGTGAACTTTTCTATTGGGAAAGTCATCTCCGGTGAACTTTTGTATTGGGAAAGTCATGCCCGGTGAACTTTTGTATTGGGAAAGTCATCTCCGGTGAACTTTTCTATGGGAAAAGTCATCTCCGGTGAACTTTTGTATTGGGGAAGTCATGCCCGGTGAACTTTTGTATTGGGAAAGTCATGCCCGGTGAACTTTTCTATGGGAAAAGTCATCTCCGGTGAACTTTTGTATTGGGGAAGTCATGCCCGGTGAACTTTTGTATTGGGAAAGTCATCTCCGGTGAACTTTTCTATGGGAAAAGTCATGCCCGGTGAACTTTTGTATTGGGAAAGTCATGCCCGGTGAACTTTTGTATTGGGAAAGTCATCTCCGGTGAACTTTTGTATTGGAAAAGTCATGCCCGGTGAACTTTTGTATTGGGAAAGTCATGCCCGGTGAACTTTTGTATTGGGAAAGTCATGCCCGGTGAACTTTTGTATTGGGAAAGTCATGCCCGGTGAACTTTTGTATTGGGAAAGTCATCTCCGGTGAACTTTTGTATTGGGAAAGTCATGCCCGGTGAACTTTTGTATTGGGAAAGTCATCTCCGGTGAACTTTTCTATGGGAAAAGTCATCTCCGGTGAACTTTTGTATTGGGAAAGTCATCTCCGGTGAACTTTTGTATTGGGAAAGTCATGCCCGGTGAACTTTTGTATTGGGAAAGTCATCTCCGGTGAACTTTTCTATGGGAAAAGTCATCTCCGGTGAACTTTTGTATTGGGAAAGTCTTGCCCGGTGAACTTTTGTATTGGGAAAGTCATGCCCGGTGAACTTTTGTATTGGGAAAGTCATCTCCGGTGAACTTTTGTATTGGGAAAGTCATGCCCGGTGAACTTTTGTATTGGGAAAGTCATCTCCGGTGAACTTTTGTATTGGGAAAGTCATGCCCGGTGAACTTTTGTATTGGGAAAGTCATGCCCGGTGAACTTTTGTATTGGGAACTTTTGTATTGGGAAAGTCATGCCCGGTGAACTTTTGTATTGGGAAAGTCATGCCCGGTGAACTTTTGTATTGGGAAAGTCATGCCCGGTGAACTTTTGTATTGGGAAAGTCATCTCCGGTGAACTTTTGTATTGGGAAAGTCATGCCCGGTGAACTTTTGTATTGGGAAAGTCATGTCCGGTGAACTTTTGTATTGGGAAAGTCATGCCCGGTGAACTTTCGTATTGGGAAAGTCATCTCCGGTGAACTTTTCTATGGGAAAAGTCATCTCCGGTGAACTTTTGTATTGGGAAAGTCATGCCCGGTGAACTTTTGTATTGGGAAAGTCGTGCCCGGTGAACTTTTGTATTGGGAAAGTCATCTCCGGTGAACTTTTGTATTGGGAAATTCATGCCCGGTGAACTTTTGTATTGGGAAAGTCATGCCCGGTGAACTTTTCTATGGGAAAAGTCATCTCCGGTGAACTTTTGTATTGGGAAAGTCATCTCCGGTGAACTTTTGTATTGGGAAAGTCATGCCCGGTGAACTTTTGTATTGGGAAAGTCATCTCCGGTGAACTTTTCTATGGGAAAAGTCATGTCCGGTGAACTTTTGTATTGGGAAAGTCATCTCCGGTGAACTTTTGTTTCGGGAAAGTCATGCCCGGAGAACTTTTGTATTGGGAAAGTCATGCCCGGTGAACTTTTGTATTGGGAAAGTCATGCCCGGTGAACTTTTCTATTGGGAAAGTCATCTCCGGTGAACTTTTGTATTGGGAAAGTCATGCCCGGTGAACTTTTGTATTGGGAAAGTCATGCCCGGTGAACTTTTCTATGGGAAAAGTCATCTCCGGTGAACTTTTGTATTGGGGAAGTCATGCCCGGTGAACTTTTGTATTGGGAAAGTCATCTCCGGTGAACTTTTCTATGGGAAAAGTCATCTCCGGTGAACTTTTGTATTGGGAAAGTCATCTCCGGTGAACTTTTGTATTGGGAAAGTTATGCCTGGTGAACTTTTGTATTGGGAAAGTCATGTCCGGTGAACTTTTGTATTGGGAAAGTCATGCCCGGTGAACTTTTGTATTGGGAAAGTCATGCCCGGTGAACTTTTGTATTGGGAAAGTCATGCCCGGAGAACTTTTGTATTGGGAAAGTCATGCCCGGTGAACTTTTGTATTGGGAAAGTCATCTCCGGTGAACTTTTTTATTGGGAAAGTCATGCCCGGTGAACTTTTGTATTGGGAAAGTCATGCCCGGTGAACTTTTGTATTGGGAAAGTCGTGCCCGGTGAACTTTTGTATTGGGAAAGTCATCTCCGGTGAACTTTTGTATTGGGAAAGTCATGCCCGGTGAACTTTTGTATTGGGAAAGTCATGCCCGGTGAACTTTTGTATTGGTAAAGTCATCTCCGGTGAACTTTTGTATTGGGAAAGTCATGCCCGGTGAACTTTTGTATTGGGAAAGTCATCTCCGGTTAACTTTTGTATTGGGAAAGTCATCTCCGGTGAACTTTTGTATTGGGAAAGTCATGCCCGGTGAACTTTTGTATTGGGAAAGTCATGCCCGGTGAACTTTTGTATTGGGAAAGTCATCTCCGGTGAACTTTTGTATTGGGAAAGTCATCTCCGGTGAACTTTTGTATTGGGAAAGTCATCTCCGGTGAACTTTTGTATTGGGAAAGTCATGCCCGGTGAACTTTTGTATTGGGAAAGTCATCTCCGGTGAACTTTTCTATGGGAAAAGTCATCTCCGGTGAACTTTTCTATGGGAAAGTCATCTCCGGTGAACTTTTGTATTGGGAAAGTCATGCCCGGTGAACTTTTGTATTGGGAAAGTCATGCCCGGTGAACTTTTCTATGGGAAAAGTCATCTCCGGTGAACTTTTGTATTGGGAAAGTCATGCCCGGTGAACTTTTGTATTGGGAAAGTCATGTCCGGTGAACTTTTGTATTGGGAAAGTCATGCCCGGTGAACTTTTGTATTGGGAAAGTCATGCCCGGAGAACTTTTGTATTGGGAAAGTCATCTCCGGTGAACTTTTGTATTGGGAAAGTCATGCCCGGTGAACTTTTGTATTGGGAAAGTCATCTCCGGTGAACTTTTGTATTGGGAAAGTCATGCCCGGTGAACTTTTGTATTGGGAAAGTCATGCCCGGTGAACTTTTGTATTGGGAAAGTCATGCCCGGTGAACTTTTGTATTGGGAAAGTCATGCCCGGTGAACTTTTGTATTGGGAAAGTCATGCCCGGTGAACTTTTGTATTGGGAAAGTCATGCCCGGTGAACTCTTGTATTGGGAAAGTCATCTCCGGTGAACTTTTGTATTGGGAAAGTCATGCCCGGTGAACTTTTGTATTGGGCAAGTCATGTCCGGTGAACTTTTGTATTGGGAAAGACATGCCCAGTGAACTTTTGTATTGGGAAAGTCATCTCCGGTGAACTTTTGTATTGGGAAAGTCGTGCCCGGTGAACTCTTGTATTGGGAAAGTCATCTCCGGTGAACTTTTGTATTGGGAAAGTCATGCCCGGTGAACTTTTGTATTGGGAAAGTCATGCCCGGTTTACTTTTCTATGGGAAAAGTCATCTCCGGTGAACTTTTGTATTGGGAAAGTCATCTCCGGTGAACTTTTGTATTGGGAAAGTCATGCCCGGTGAACTTTTGTATTGGGAAAGTCATCTCCGGTGAACTTTTCTATGGGAAAAGTCATGCCCGGTGAACTTTTGTATTGGGAGAGTCATCTCCGGTGAACTTTTCTATGGGAAAAGTCATGTCCGGTGAACTTTTGTATTGGGAAAGTCATCTCCGGTGAACTTTTGTATTGGGAAAGTCATGCCCGGTGAACTTTTGTATTGGGAAAGTCATGCCCGGTGAACTTTTGTATTGGGAAAGTCATGCCCGGTGAACTTTTGTATTGGGAAAGTCATCTCCGGTGAACTTTTGTATTGGGAAAGTCATGCCCGGTGAACTTTTGTATTGGGAAAGTCATGCCCGGTGAACTTTTGTATTGGGAAAGTCATGCCCGGTGAACTTTTGTATTGGGAAAGTCATGCCCGGTGAACTTTTGTATTGGGAAAGTCATCTCCGGTGAACTTTTGTATTGGGAAAGTCATGCCCGGTGAACTTTTGTATTGGGAAAGTCATGCTCGGTGAACTTTTCTATGGGAAAAGTCATCTCCGGTGAACTTTTGTATTGGGAAAGTCATCTCCGGTGAACTTTTGTATTGGGAAAGTCATGCCCGGTGAACTTTTGTATTGGGAAAGTCATCTCCGGTGAACTTTTGTATTGGGAAAGTCATGCCCGGTGAACTTTTGTATTGGGAAAGTCATGCCCGGTGAACTTTTGTATTGGGAAAGTCATGCACGATGAACTTTTGTATTGGGAAAGTCATGCCCGGTGAACTTTTGTATTGGGAAAGTCATGCCCGGTGAACTTTTGTATTGGGAAAGTCATCTCCGGTGAACTTTTGTATTGGGAAAGTCATGCCCGGTGAACTTTTGTATTGGGAAAGTCATTCCCGGTGAACTTTTGTATTGGGAAAGTCATGCCCGGTGAACTTTTGTATTGGGAAAGTCATGCCCGGTGAACTTTTGTATTGGGAAAGTCATCTCCGGTGAACTTTTGTATTGGGAAAGTCATGCCCGGTGAACTTTTGTATTGGGAAGGTCATTCCCGGTGAACTTTTGTATTGGGAAAGTCATGCCCGGTGAACTTTTGTATTGGGAAAGTCATGCCCGGTGAACTTTTGTGTTGGGAAAGTCATCTCCGGTGAACTTTTGTATTGGGAAAGTCATGCCCGGTGAACTTTTGTATTGGGAAAGTCATGTCCGGTGAACTTTTGTATTGGGAAAGTCACGCCCGGTGAACTTTCGTATTGGGAAAGTCATCTCCGGTGAACTTTTCTATGGGAAAAGTCATCTCCGGTGAACTTTTGTATTGGGAAAGTCATGCCCGGTGAACTTTTGTATTGGGAAAGTCGTGCCCGGTGAACTTTTGTATTGGGAAAGTCATCTCCGGTGAACTTTTGTATTGGGAAAGTCATGCCCGGTGAACTTTTGTATTGGGAAAGTCATGCCCGGTGAACTTTTCTATGGGAAAAGTCATCTCCGGTGAACTTTTGTATTGGGAAAGTCATCTCCGGTGAACTTTTGTATTGGGAAAGTCATGCCCGGTGAACTTTTGTATTGGGAAAGTCATCTCCGGTGAACTTTTCTATGGGAAAAGTCATGTCCGGTGAACTTTTGTATTGGGAAAGTCATCTCCGGTGAACTTTTGTTTCGGGAAAGTCATGCCCGGAGAACTTTTGTATTGGGAAAGTCATGCCCGGTGAACTTTTGTATTGGGAAAGTCATGCCCGGTGAACTTTTGTATTGGGAAAGTCATCTCCGGTGAACTTTTGTATTGGGAATGTCATGCCCGGTGAACTTTTGTATTGGGAAAGTCATGCCCGGTGAACTTTTCTATGGGAAAAGTCATCTCCGGTGAACTTTTGTATTGGGAAAGTCATGCCCGGTGAACTTTTGTATTGGGAAAGTCATCTCCGGTGAACTTTTCGATGGGAAAAGTCATCTCCGGTGAACTTTTGTATTGGGAAAGTCATCTCCGGTGAACTTTTGTATTGGGAAAGTCATGCCCGGTGAACTTTTGTATTGGGAAAGTCATGTCCGGTGAACTTTTGTATTGGGAAAGTCATGCCCGGTGAACTTTTGTATTGGGAAAGTCATGCCCGGTGAACTTTTGTATTGGGAAAGTCATGCCCGGTGAACTTTTGTATTGGGAAAGTCATGCCCGGTGAACTTTTGTATTGGGAAAGTCATCTCCGGTGAACTTTTTTATTGGGAAAGTCATGCCCGGTGAACTTTTGTATTGGGAAAGTCATGCCCGGTGAACTTTTGTATTGGGAAAGTCGTGCCCGGTGAACTTTTGTATTGGGAAAGTCATCTCCGGTGAACTTTTGTATTGGGAAAGTCATGCCCGGTGAACTTTTGTATTGGGAAAGTCATGCCCGGTGAACTTTTGTATTGGGAAAGTCATGCCCGGTGAACTTTTGTATTGGTAAAGTCATCTCCGGTGAACTTTTGTATTGGGAAAGTCATGCCCGGTGAACTTTTGTATTGGGAAAGTCATGCCCGGTGAACTTTTGTATTAGGAAAGTCATGCCCGGTGAACTTTTGTATTGGGAAAGTCATGCCCGGTGAACTTTTGTATTGGGAAAGTCATGCCCGGTGAACTTTTGTATTGGGAAAGTCATGCCCGGTGAACTTTTGTATTGGGAAAGTCATGCCAGGTGAACTTTTGTATTGGGAAAGTCATCTCCGGTTAACTTTTGTATTGGGAAAGTCATCTCCGGTGAACTTTTGTATTGGGAAAGTCATGCCCGGTGAACTTTTGTATTGGGAAAGTGATGCCCGGTGAACTTTTGTATTGGGAAAGTCATCTCCGCCAAAGACGGTCCCAAGCCCGGTTGCAAAAGGAGGAGGGAATTGTCACGAGCCCAGAGGGTGGACTGATTTATCCACAGTTCACCTTGGGACTAGCGACATATATACAAACACTTTTAAGATCAAGGTAGTGGGAGTTGTGCTGAGGATCTGAATGGCCGACAAGTGTCTAAAGAAGTCTGGTCGCTAGCAATTCCCCCTCGACGCCAGGGCACGGGTCGAGCTGTACTTATTAATAGCCTAGTCTGCGCACGCCGTCACTGCGTACGATGGTCCATCCCCTTACGGCACACTCGTGGGATCAATACATGGAGAAAAATACAAAAACAAACAAACACCAAAACAAAACTCCTCGGTTGCAGCCTGGCAACTCCTCCGAGGATGAACTCTTAGCATCCAGCCAGGAGCTGGTAGCTAGCCAACTAAGTGTAGTCAGCTCTGCAAACAGCTGTGACTCACTTCAACAACAAAATACCAACAAAACAGCGACTCTGTCCGTCAAGAAAGATGGACAAACTACTGAACCCAACCTAAAAAAGAAAAGTCCGTCCGACGTTCGGAAATCCCTGTACCAAAAGGCGAAGTTTATTCTCGGCAAGATAGCCAAGAATGCTGCTAACGGTACAGTGGATGAACGGGATGAGGCGGACAAGCTCAAATATACACAAATTGTTGAGGAGTATGAGAAAGCCAAAATCTCACATATCAACGATCGCCAATCTTCTTCCAAGCGAGAGCGTTCCCGGACGGAGGACACAAAGCCCGCAAAGCGAAAGAAGCTCAAACACAACACCACTACATCATCTACAACAAAACGCCCCTTCAATGAAGTTGTTAAGGACAACATGCTGGTTGCCATAGCTAACGAAAAGGAGGGTAAGCTGTCCCCTATCACCACGGCGGAATGGGGTACTGTAGAAACCAAATTGTCGGAACTGGTTATGGAACACGTTCTGGCAAATGAGGATTCTCCTGTACCCCATTTCGACTCCAGCGAGGTACATAGTGGTTACAGGGTGATCAAATGTATGGATGAGTACTCAAAGGAGTTTCTGGAAAAAAGCATAGCTAAGCTTAGCAATGCTTGGGACGACATCAGCCTGAAGCTGATCCCGGCCCAAGAAATCCCGATGAGACCTCGTGCCAGAGTTTGGTTGCCCAAGATAGAGTGCGACGGGCCAAAGCTGCTGAAATGTCTGGCGAAAATGAACAAGGATGTTCCGATGGACGAGTGGTCCGTAATCGCCACTGAGCCACCTAATAATAACAGCATGAGCTTAGTTCTCTCAATTACTGAGGCCGGAGTAGAGGCTCTCGAAAGATTGGGGAACAAGTTGTTCTTTTGCATAAGGGAAGCCAAAGTCAAAATACTACTCCCACATGGCCCGAATGGAGAAGACGATGAAGCTGACATCGACGATGCCGGTATGCTGCTCGACAATATGCAGCTAGAGGGGCCACCCACATCTTCACCCAATAAAAATGATGTTTAAGGTCGTGCAGATCAATCTGAAGCACTCGAGAATTGCTTCAGATAACCTGCGGATCCTTCTAGTTGAGGAGGATCTTGACATAGGCATCATACAGGAGCCCTACGTTTACGAAAACGAAGTAAAAGGCTTGGATAACAGAGGTTACAAGACGATATACATGAAGGATAATGGTAAGCCTAGATCATGTCTAATTGTCAAAAACACCATAAACGCTTTCTTATGTCCCCAGTTTAGCACAGCAGACTTTACCGTTGCAAGAGTGGAACTGGAAAACGGTAAGCAGTTCCTTATTGCCTCTTGCTACATGGCCCATTCCAGAGAAGCTCCACCAAGCGAGGTCTCGAGCGTTATGGGGGCCACTCTACCACATGACACCATAATCATTGGCTGCGACGCTAACGCAAGACATTCCCTGTGGGGCAGCTCTGAAACAAACGACAGAGGTGAGTCAGTTTTAGATTTCATAAATACTAACAACCTCACTATATGCAACAAAGGTACTAACCCAACTTTTGTATTTCCAAGCTCGGAGAACTTTAGGGGATGGCAGGAGGTCATCGACCTCACGCTAGTATCAGATAGACGGCAAATTGAAATAGACAACTGGATAGTATCCGATAAGAGGTCCTTTTCAGATCACAATTGGATACTATTCAACATATCTGAAAAGGCAACGCCCACTAATTGTTTTCGCAATCCTAAGAGAACGAACTGGGAAAAGTTCAATAGGGTTCTGAAGGACAAACTTCCAAATATTCCACATACAGATGAAACTACAGCAGGCATAGAAAAGGCTGTATCCATTCTAGAGAAATCCATAGATACAGCCTTTAAAGTGTCATGCCCATTGACTCGCTCAAAGAAACGTTATCCACCATGGTGGACGTCCGAGCTCTCAAAGTTAAGAAAACAATCACGAAAAGCTTTCAACGTCAGCTACCAAAGCGGATCCTGGCAGCCATACAAGGATAAGCTTAGGGAATATAAAAAAGCAATATCCAAAGCAAAAAAGCAATCCTGGATTGAATTCTGCGGATCTCTCGACAGCACCAAAGATACTGCCAGACTAAGCAAAGTTATGGCAAAGGGTCACTCAAATCCCACCTACATAAAGAGAAATGACGGTACCTGGTCAGAAAACTCGGCCGAATCTCTTGAAATTCTTCTTGCAACGCACTTCCCCGGTTGCACGAATAGTACTAACGAAGAGCAAGCCAATACAGCTATAAATACAGACAACACTGAAGCCGGAAAGATTATAAGTCCGAGTAAAGTTACATGGGCTATCAATAGCTTCTCTCCCTACAAATCTCCGGGGCCAGATGGTATTATACCAAAAATGCTTCAAAGCGCGGAGAGCTTAATTAACCCTTGGTTAGTACACATCTACAGTAGATGTCTTTCCCTAAACTACGTTGCTACGAGTTGGAGACAGGTAAAAGTTGTTTTCATACCGAAAGCTGGAAAACGTAGTCACGAAAATGCTAAAGACTTTAGACCCATAAGTCTCTCATCATTTCTGCTTAAAACACTCGAAAGGCTCATTGACGTGTATATTCGAGAAAAGATGGAGAACTCAAACAACATATCTTCAAGTCAACACGCTTACCTTAAAGGACGCTCGACAGATACAGCCCTTCACGAAGTCGTTAGGACTATTGAGATGTCCTTGGAGCACAAACAATACACCTTAGCCGCCTTTTTAGACATAGAGGGCGCCTTCAACAACGTTAGCACCTCAGCAATAGAACAAGCTCTATATAACTTTGGCGTGGAACCATTCATCAGTGGTTGGATAACCACCATGCTGCAGAGTAGAGTCATTAATGCCACACTGGGAAACAGCACGCTGTCAAAGCACGTAAATCGAGGAACTCCACAGGGAGGGGTGATCTCGCCACTGCTTTGGCTCCTTGTGATTAATGAAATCCTAAGCAAACTTGACCAAATGGGGATTAAGGTGGTTGCTTATGCGGACGATGTGGTAATTCTCGTCTCCGGTTTATTTCCGTCCGTGATGAGTGACATCATGAGCGGAGCCCTGAAATCACTGGATACTTGGGCCACAAGAAGTGGTCTGGGAGTGAATCCAGGGAAAACTGAGATGGTGATATTTACTACAAAAACCAAATATGCTTTCACCAATCTTCCACGACTACGAGGTCAAGAAATACCCTTATCAGATCACGCCAAATACCTAGGCGTTATCCTTGATTCAAAACTATCATGGAAACGTAATATGGAACATCGTGCTCATAAAGCAACCGTTGCATACTACACATGTCGCAAAATGTTTGGGAGCCGCTGGGGCCTCAAACCCAAAATGGTGTTATGGATGTACACCAGCATAATAAGACCAATACTCACATATGGAGCACTAGTTTGGTGGCCAACAGTGGGAAAGAAAACAATTCAGAGAAAACTATACAGTATTCAAAGATCCGCATGCATCGGGGTGACAGGGGCAATGAGAACTTGTCCGGCTGAAGCCCTCAATACAATGATGCATATACTGCCAATAGATCTACACATCAAAGCAACTGCGGCCTCCAATGAGTAGAGGGGTAATGGGGCTTCCAGACCAGTAATTTGATACCTTTTTACCTCCTGTCTGTGTGTGTGTGTGTGTGTGTGTGTGAGAGAGAGAGAGGGAGAGAGAGAGAGAGTGTGTGTGTGTGTGAGAGAGAGAGAGAGAGAGGGAGAGAGAGAGTGTGTGTGTGTGTGTGTGTGAGAGAGAGTATTTGGAGAGCGAGGGTTAAATTTAACTGCACAGTGGGTTAAAACAACAAAAAATTACAAGAAATATGATAGACTAAGCCACCTATATGAACGGATGAGGGGGAGAGAGCTCGAGAATTTGAGAGAGATCCACATTTTTTCGATAATATAATCAAGAATACATACATACATATGTAAGCGTTTAAATATAAGCGAGGCAAAATATGAAACAATGTTGCATATTTTACCTCCTGTATGTGTGAAGCAAAATATGAAACAATGTTGCATATTTTACCTCCTGTATGTGTGAAGCAAAATATGAAACAATGTTGCATATTTTACCTCCTGTATGTGTGAAGCAAAATATGAAACAATGTTGCATATTTTACCTCCTGTATGTGTGAAGCAAAATATGAAACAATGTTGCATATTTTACCTCCTGTATGTGTGAAGCAAAATATGAAACAATGTTGCATATTTTACCTCCTGTATGTGTGAAGCAAAATATGAAACAATGTTGCATATTTTACCTCCTGTATGTGTGCTACAGAGAGCGAGACCGAGATTTGAGGAGAGAACCACATTTACCCTGTATATGTGTGGGAGGAAGCCAGACCGAGAAGTTGAGAGAGAACCACATTTGATCGCTAATGTAAACAAAATACATTTCAATAAACATATGTCTGTCCGTAAGCATGCCGAATCATGATCGTAATCAAAGTGGATTTTTCCGTCCGTCCGCCAGTCTCTCTGTGAGCATGTTCATTCATGTTCATAACTTAACATATGTATACTCAATTAATTTCACAATATTGTGAAATTCATGTTTTAGCATACTACAGTTTTCGTATAAAAAGCAAATAATCTTAAATAAGATTCAATGTATACCCAATTAATTTCACAAGTTTGTGAAATTATTGATGATGGTCAGGTTCGTTCGTCTTTTGAATTTCATAACGCTATGAGTTGAGATGAATGTCAGAGTTTCTCATATTGCAACAAAAACCCAAGAATAAACATTAAGTGACCATGAAATGATTCGTACAAATTCTCTCCTTTGTTATATTCCATGTTAGCGTACTGGTGATCGATACATTGACCAAAAATTTAATTTTTTGTCACCGAGCATTTAGGCAATTTGTTTACATTTAGACAAATGTAAACAAATCTGCAGTATTCATTGCTACGAGAATATTTCTTTGTTCGTAGGAATTCTTGCCCTTTGTGGGTATTACACAGTTTGAGTCTGCAATGCATGTGTTTATGTTGACCATTATGTGGAGGGGGATGGGGGTGTGAGGTGGAGGGGTATGGTTGAGGGCGGATTTTGATTCTGGAATACAATCAATACTTTGATTCATCCAAATAATTATATATTGATGGGAATTGTTGAGAACATCATCAGTACTTAACAAGTCACGGATTATTCAACATCGCATTCCAAAATTCTAATTTCTTTTAAAAAAATGGCTCCCCATATTTGTAATTATTGTGGAAATTCTTTCAATGTTAAACGCGAGTTTTTAAAACACGTAAAAATGCATTGTAAAAATTGTGGTCAACTGTTTAGTAATTGTTATCAACTAAAATTTCACCAACTGACAAAACATGCCCAATCAAGTGAAACAAATATACAATTCATTAATCAACATCAAGCTTTAAGTGTTATCCAACAACAACAACCAACTGAATCATTTATTCAAAGCTCAGAACTTCAACAGCATCAAGAAGTTTGTACTGGTATCCAACAACAACCAACTATTGCATCTAATCAAATCTCACAAATTCAACAACAACAAGCTTTAACTCTTTCTCAACAACAACCAACTGTAACATCTAATCAGAAACCAAAACAACAAGAACAACCAACTGTATCGCAGATGAATGCACCTAAAATAGACAAAATTAATCGGGCCGATAAGCTATGTGAAGAGTGCAACGTTACAGTGAAGAATATGATATCTCATATTCGAAGTGAGAATCATCGCAGTGTTGTTAGAAAAAATTTGGAAAAAAATATAAAAATTATAAAAAGTGCATTCAATCAGAACATTACTTGTTATGAAATTGAAAACACTAAAGACATAATATTACCCCGTGATTTTCTAAGAGACGCTAAAGACTCAATAATAAAATGTTTAAAATTTGAGTTGATTGAAAAAAATTGTATC
Organism: Musca autumnalis; assembly: GCF_047663935.1. NCBI lineage: Eukaryota > Metazoa > Arthropoda > Insecta > Diptera > Muscidae > Musca > Musca autumnalis. Next base: position 674,727 of record NW_027411778.1, read on the forward strand.
AAAGTCAATATGGAGCTGCAGGGGCAATATGTGAAGCCCACCGCTGTAAAAGAGATTCAGTCAAAATCTACTGAGTCTATAGAAACAGAACAAGTGTTTAATCACATATCAAAGACTGTAATCCTGTCCCTAGGTGATGATCTAGATGAAATCTTTACCAACCAAGAGAATGAACTTGTCGACAAATCAGACGAGTTTCAAGAAAGAGGTTCTGGTTGGGCCTTGGAAAAACTTTTAAAAATTGACATCAATATTAACAAAGTCAATTTAACTCGTGGGTCACAATACATCCAAACGCCAGCATCATTGAGAACAAAAGGCGCATGCATAAACATAAAAAACAATGATGAATATTGCTTTAAATGGTGTATGGTAGCGGCACTAAGTTTCCCGAAAAAAACACATGTCGATAGACCATCTACATATAAAGTCGATGTCAAGCAGGATGTCATCCGTCTCGATTAAGTTTTCCATTGGCTCTAAAGGATGTAAAACAATTTGAAAAAGCCAACCCCGAAATCAGCATAAATGTTTACGGATATGAGCGATATTCCATTGAAGGTCCATACTACCTTACAAAGGAGGAAAAAAGACATCATGTTAACCTGATTTTACTCAACGATGGGGATAAATTCCATTACATATGGATTAAGAACATGTCACGGTAATATATCAACATTTAATAATGCTAAATAAATTATATACTAATAATTGTGTATTTATTTCAGCCTTTTGAGATCACAGCTAACAAATCATAAAGAGACAGCATATATTTGCAACGGCTGCGTTCAACATTTTCATAAGGAGAAGGACCTCGATGTTCACAAAAAGCAATGTGGAGGTGTAGTTTGCAGCATGCCCAAGACAAAGAAGGACGCGATACTCAAATTTGTAAACTACAAAAAGATGCTGAGGGTGGGCATTAGTATATATGCTGATGCTGAGAGCGTATTAAAACATAAGGAGCAGGAATCCAATAACAGCGGAAAAACAGAGCAAGTAAAAGAGCACGTACCATGTGCTTTTAGTTATAATATAAAATGTAGTTTTGACTCTAGTTTAGATAAGTTCTTTACTTATACTGGCCTCGATGCGCCAAAAGTTTTCTTAGAAAATTTAATTAATGATTGCAAGTTTTTTTATAATAACTATTTGTCAAAAGTTAAACCAATGATTACATTAACACCCGAAGAAGAATTACACTTTAAAACAAGTGTCAGATGCCACATATGCGATGAACCGTTAGGTGGTGATAGAGTTCGTGATCATTGCCACCTAACTGGTAAATATCGCGGGCCTGCACATAATCGTTGTAATCTGCAGTATCAAATACCTAAATTCATCCCAATTTTTTTCCATAACTTCTCATCTTATGACTGTCACCTTTTTATTAAAGAATTATCTAATTTTGGTGGAGATATAAAAGTAATTCCTCAAAATAAGGAACTTTATATATCCATGTCTTATTTCATTAATATGAAAGATGATGAGTCGAATAACACTACTAGCTCCAATAGTAGTGTTGTTGTAGGAGAAGAGGATGAAGAAGAATGGAGTGATGAGGGAGAGGATTCAGAGGAAGAAGATGTAGGGGAGGAAAGACAATGTGAAAAAGACAAGAAGAAAACGAAGAGACAAAACAGACTTGAACTACGTTTCCTGGACAGTTTTAGATTCATGCCTACAAGTTTAGACAAATTGGCGAAGAATTTGCCTAAAGACGATTTTCATGCGGTGAAATCATATTTCCCTAATGTGACCATGGTCCAAGTCCAGGTTCCTCATAGGTTGTGGTACTGTTCACAATGAACTTTGAATTAAAAGTAGGCCGAACAAAAGAAATTTTGTCTACTTCAAATATATAAAAGGAATTTTTTTTCATTTTTTGATTATTACCTGAATACATACCAAACCGAATAGAACAAAAATATCGAAAAACGTAATTTTTTTTAAGTCATCGAAAATATATTTGTATACCTAAAGATTCCTGTGGGAAAATATCCTTTAAAAGTAAGGAAAAACTAAAGGATTGCAGTTGTATCGAAAATTTATATCCTATAGTCCTTTGAGACGAATTGCTTTTGGCCTTGGACACGTTATTATTACGATAAAATCAAAAATCAATTGCCGAAAATTTGAAGAAGAAAAATACACAATCAAGATTTCCTTGACGGGATATACGCATTTTCAATATTAATTCAAGATTTTAAGATTTCTCAAAATCCAAACTACATCTGTATCAGACGTCTTATAGATAATTTTGGTCATATTGTGAATTTATATTTGAACATTTGAAATACGTGACCAATATCTCAAGATTTTGGAAGACACGTTGCGGTTGCAATATATTGAAGAAAGACCTCCTGTATTTTTTTTTTATCCTAATTAAGAGCACACCTAATTGTTAACATATCTGATCGCATCATCCTTATGGAATGAATTTCACCTTTTTATAGAAGAAGTGGCATCATATTCAACCGTCATCAGGCCTGGAGACTACGTTGGAGAAATTGGGTAAGTCCAAAACGAGATATCATTCATTTCATAAATATTGGCGATCCCTTATCATCATAAAAACAGTCATAATTATTAGTTTTTTTTTTGTTGTTGTCATTGCTCTATGATACGTAAATATTAAATTTTAATATTCCCTATCCTATTTAACAATATTCATAGATCCTGTTTCTTAAATATTTGCAATTCTTATTAATATTATATAAATCATTAACCCATGTTGTTCGTTTGTAAAATATATGTTTTAGATTTTTAAATATGAATCAGTAAACGAGTTTATAACGTCGCGAATGGGGAGGGTCGTCTTTTAAGAGGTATACAAGGGCTGACAAATAACGAATCGTCAGCAGGTAGGGCGGGTATAGATTCTATGGTAACAAATAATCATCTAATGTTACCTACCTTAGCATAACACCAATGCTCACACACGCACACACACACACAAACAGAATGTCATACAAAACACACCCACACCAACAGAAAGTAATACAAAACCAACACACACACCAACAGAATGTCACATAAAACACAACAACAACAAACAGCTACCTTAAAATTTACTTTTATGCGAACGATTCCAAATCTATCTCCAAAGGAAAAGAACTGCCCCAGACTGAGCACGGCCGGGGCCAGAAGGTAGCAAGCTCTGGAGGAGATAGAACCAGAATGGTGGATCGTTACATAAATTAAATGGCGCCCAACGTGGGGCCTCAACAGCTACACAATTATTGAAGGGAAAATGTCATCTACTTCATCTGTTGAGGTCCATAATAAATGTAAACATACTTCAAGGCGGAATTTTCTTAATTCGGTTTTCGGATTTTGATACCCTGTGAGGTGTGTTGACATTTCCACACATACATACATATACATACACACATCTTAGATGACAATTTCACTGGAATTTTGATTTGAACGTTTTGGGTGAACCAAACCAGTGAAGTTGCTTCTAAAATATGCAAACTTCATTCATTGAAATTCTATTTGTGGAATAAGTCGGAATTGGAGGCTGATAGTTTGTCGGCCAATCACCCATAAACACAGATACAATTTCTAAGAATATGCATTTCTGGGAAGATTTGTGTATCTAGATGTTCATCTAGAAACATACCTCAGGGAGGATATTCAACACATTGGTGTTAATGCTAATATCGAGTATACCTTTTTGTAAGATAACCTTTTCCCGAGTAGTGACATTTATCTATATTTGCGGCTATTAAATAGATTTTCTTTGGATTTTTATCCACATACATATACTAAATAACGAAATAATTTAAAATTTTTGAAAATGCCTGTTACCCGAAGTCTTGAGGATTTAACAGCGGAAAATTTAGAGATGAATAATAGTGTGTCATTAGTTGTCGACGGTGAAGACGAAACTGGACCAGTCACGAGATCTAGAACAAGGAATTTTCGAGATAATTCCGGAAGATTTCGTAGGGAAACAACGGATGCTCCCACTTGCACGTCAAATGCAATTGACGAAAATAGGGTACGTACTATGATTTCAGAATCTCTTTCTGATATGAGGAGAGAAATAACAAATTCAATAACAAGCGAAATCGGAACTCTGCTTTCAGGATTAGATCTAGGTCGGAATATGAGCGATATAGCAGGGAATTCCACGGTAAATACTCTTCCGAGAGAAGTAACTAGTAGGCCTAGTGTACCTTTCGATTCATCAGAAAAGACCATGACCATAATAAGGAACTGGAGATTAACTTATTCCGGGAAAAGTAATGATATTCCTATAGACGAGTTTATTTATAGGGTCAATATTATGACCTCAAACACTCTTGGTGGCGATTTTCGATTATTATGCAGGTATGCTCACTTATTGTTTGACGGCAAAGCATTAGGGTGGTTTTGGAGATATCACCGCCAAAACGATAATGTAGTTTGGACCGATCTTTCGACTGCCTTAAAAAGGCAATATAAGGAATTCTATAACGATTACGACATTAGGGATGACATACGTCGTCGAAAACAAAAACCGAATGAAACATTTGATGACTACTGTGACTCTATATTGGGATTATGCGATAAACTTCGATCACCGATAAGTGATGAAGAGTTGTGTGAAACACTGCTGAGAAATTTACGATCGGAAATTCGTCACGAATTATTGCACGTCGATATTGGTAGCGTGGCAGAGTTACGGAAGGCTGTTAGAAAACACGAAAAGTTCATTGGGGACACTCAAGCTATTAATCGTTTTAGACAGTACCGTGAGAAAGGAAAAGTTTGTCAAATTAGTGACGAAGTAGAAGAAATGGAGGACATAATAGTCGAAAGTGATTTGATGGAGTTGAAAAGAACAATTGTCTGCTGGAATTGCGGAGAAAGTGGACACACATATAAGGAGTGTTTGCAGAAGAAAATTGTTTTTTGTTACGGTTGCGGACAAAAGGATACATACAAACCTAACTGTGTAAACTGTAAAAAGTCGGGAAACTCCAAAAAGGATGTCCTTCTACAGAAGAAAGGACATCCTTATGTACCAATACGGAAATAGATAATACAACGAATTGCGAGGGTAGTGAAGGGAGCAAAATAATATTTGACCGTCAATTTGAACTGATACCAAAGGACTTGCTAGAAACCCAAAAAGGATGTGAAATTTATAGTTTAGATAAAAAAGCCAAATCAAAACGTAGTGCTATCCGAATGAGGAATTTCTGGAGAAATTTAAAGTCATTAAAGAAATGTACGATTGCATCAATAGTGATGAAAGACAATGACACTAGACCATTTTTGCCATTATCTATCGAAGGCAAATTGTATTTTGCCCTATTGGATAGTGGAGCTAATAGGAGTGTTATTGGGGGAAATTTGGCTGAAAAGGTAGAAATCCAACGCAGTTTCAAGAAATGTCACGGAAACGTAAGAACTGCGGATGGACAAAGACAGAACATTTCAGGTGTAGTGAATTTAGAATTTACCTTTCAAAATCAAAAGTATACATTTGAATTTTTGGTAATCAAATCCATAAAACAGGATTTAATATGCGGGATGGATTTTTGGAATAAATTTAAAATATCTCTAAATATAACAAAGGAAATTTCTGAAATCAATAGTCACAGTGATAACTCTGATTGTATTCATCTGACGGACGAACAACGCAGAAAATTAAATGCTATTGTGGAGATGTTCCCAAATTCGGAAAAAGAAGGCTTAGGTTGCACAAGTTTGGTTGAGCACAATATCGATACCGGGGATGCGAAACCTATCAAACAGAGATATTATCCTATATCACCAGCGAAGGAAAAATTATTATGTACAGAAATTGATAGGATGTTATCATTAGGTGTAATAGAAGAATGCCCACAATCTCCATGGTCCTCCCCTGGGGTATTAATAGTGAAGCCAGAGAAGGTAAGATTCTGCGTAGATAGCAGAAAGCTAAATGCCGTGACTGTTAAAGATTCATACCCAATACCTAATATCGAAGGCATACTGTCAAGATTACCAGCGGTTCAGTACATATCCAAAGTGGACTTAAAAGATGCCTTTTGGCAAATTAAGATAGATGACTCCTCAAAACCGAAAACCGCCTTCACAATTCCAAATAGACCCTTGTATCAATTTACAAGAATGCCATTCGGGCTCTGCAATGCACCCCAAACAATGTGCAGATTGATGGACATAGTCATCCCATACAATTTGAAATCTCGAGTCTTCGTATATTTGGATGATTTGTTGATTGTATCTGAGGGATTTGAGGAACATCTGCAACATCTCCAAGAAGTGGCTATGCGGTTCAGAAATGCAAATCTTACTATAAATGTTAAGAAAAGCTCATTTGCAATAAAAAGTGTGAAATACTTAGGATATGTGGTAGGAGAAGGAACCCTTAAAGTTGACCCAGAAAAGGTGAAGGCTATATCCGAATTTCCTACGCCAACTACAGTGCGGGCTCTTCGACAATTTTTGGGAATGATCGGTTGGTACCGACGTTTCATTGGGGAATTCTCGACATGCACCTTCCCATTAACGGAATTATTGTCTAAGAAGAGGAAATTCAAATGGACAGAAGAGGCTCAAAAAGCATTTAACACGTTAAAAGAGAAGTTGTGTAGCGCACCTGTATTAGCTCATGCTGATTTTTCGAAGCCATTCGTTTTACAGTGCGATGCCAGTACAGTGGGGGTGGGAGCAGTTTTGGCTCAAGAGGACAGTAACGGAATTGAACGACCCATAGCATATATGTCGCAAAAACTTACAAAAGCACAGAGGAATTACACAATAACCGAATTGGAATGCTTAGCCGTCGTTTTGGCGATAAAGAAATTTCGTGCTTATATAGAGGGACACGAGTTTAAGGTTGTGACAGATCATGCCAGTTTAAAGTGGTTGATGCGTCAGAACGACTTATCGGGACGATTGGCCAGATGGGCACTAAAATTACAGGGTTTCGACTTCACGATTGAGCACCGAAAGGGCAGGGAGAATGTTGTGCCGGATGCTCTATCACGAGCCTTTGTAACTGATGATACTGTTTCGGAAATAGAATTAGAAGTGTTACCGAGCATAGATATGAATTCGGAAGCCTTTTGCGGAGAAGAATATGCTAGATGGCGTGACGCCCTTATGAAGTCGGAATACCCAGACTTCAAAATCGATGGTAAATACATTTACAAGAGGGTTCATTTCTCCAATGGAAGTTTGACTGATCAGCATTCTTGGAAGTTAGTGCTTCCAAGAGAATTGAGAAACGAAGTTATCTATGCTGCTCATAATCAGCCAAATGTGTCTCATTGTGGTATTTACAAAACCACAGAGATGATACGACGATATTTTTACTGGCCAAGATTAGTAACGGACGTAAAGGAATATATTGGAAAGTGTGATGTTTGTAAGACAACGAAGGTGCCAACTTCAACTTTACGACCGCCAATGGGTCAAAGGGTTATAACAGAAAGACCATTTCAGAGGTTGTACGTGGATCTCATTGGACCTTTTCCTAGGACTAGAAATGGATATGTAGGAATACTTATAGTTTTAGACCACTTTTCAAAATTTACTTTTGTCAAGCCCTTAAAGAAATTGGTCTCGCAACCAATTATTTCTTATTTAAGGGATGAAGTTTTTATGTGTTTTGGGGTTCCGGAGGTAATAATTTCGGATAACGGTTCACAGTTCAAAAGTAGAGAATTTGGCAATTTATTGTCAACTTTTGGTATCAAACATCAATTAACTCCAGTTTACAGCCCACAATCGAACGCTAGTGAGCGAGTGAATAGGTCTATAAATGCAGCTCTAAGAGCGTATGTGAAAGATGACCATCGTCAGTGGGATATATACTTGCCAAGTGTCAACTGTGCATTGAGAAACACCATTCATTCTTCAACAAATCAAACGCCCTATCAAGTAATTTTTGGACAACACATGATTACTCATGGGAAAGATTTTGAAGTTCTAAGAAAATTGCAGATACTGGAAGATTGCGATTTGGACATCCAAAGAAAGGACAGGTTTACAATTTTAAGGGATTCGATACAGTCTAAACTTAAGTCAGCACACGAGAAAAATGAGAGGATTTACAATCTTAAATCGAAAATGAGAAGATTCGAGATAGGTCAGGAAGTAATAAGAAGAAACTTTACACAAAGTTCTAACCTAAAGCACTACAATGCCAAGTTAGCTCCGACGGGCGTACAAGCGGAGGTTGTTCGAAAAGTAGGAAGGGTGAGTTATGAACTTAAAGACAAGCAAACCGGAAAACTCGGAATTTATCATACAAAAGATATTTGGACATAGTATAAAAAATTAATAATAAGTTGCATTACTATTTTTTTTTTTTTTTTTTTTTTTTTTTAAGCAGGGTATGATTTGTGACCATGGTCCAAGTCCAGGTTCCTCATAGGTTGTGGTACTGTTCACAATGAACTTTGAATTAAAAGTAGGCCGAACAAAAGAAATTTTGTCTACTTCAAATATATAAAAGGAATTTTTTTTCATTTTTTGATTATTACCTGAATACATACCAAACCGAATAGAACAAAAATATCGAAAAACGTAATTTTTTTTAAGTCATCGAAAATATATTTGTATACCTAAAGATTCCTGTGGGAAAATATCCTTTAAAAGTAAGGAAAAACTAAAGGATAGCAGTTGTATCGAAAATTTATATCCTATAGTCCTTTGAGACGAATTGCTTTTGGCCTTGGACACGTTATTATTACGATAAAATCAAAAATCAATTGCCGAAAATTTGAAGAAGAAAAATACACAATCAAGATTTCCTTGACGGGATATACGCATTTTCAATATTAATTCAAGATTTTAAGATTTCTCAAAATCCAAACTACATCTGTATCAGACGTCTTATAGATAATTTTGGTCATATTGTGAATTTATATTTGAACATTTGAAATACGTGACCAATATCTCAAGATTTTGGAAGACACGTTGCGGTTGCAATATATTGAAGAAAGACCTCCTGTATTTTTTTTTTATCCTAATTAAGAGCACACCTAATTGTTAACATATCTGATCGCATCATCCTTATGGAATGAATTTCACCTTTTTATAGAAGAAGTGGCATCATATTCAACCGTCATCAGGCCTGGAGACTACGTTGGAGAAATTGGGTAAGTCCAAAACGAGATATCATTCATTTCATAAATATTGGCGATCCCTTATCATCATAAAAACAGTCATAATTATTAGTTTTTTTTTGTTGTTGTCATTGCTCTATGATACGTAAATATTAAATTTTAATATTCCCTATCCTATTTAACAATATTCATAGATCCTGTTTCTTAAATATTTGCAATTCTTATTAATATTATATAAATCATTAACCCATGTTGTTCGTTTGTAAAATATATGTTTTAGATTTTTAAATATGAATCAGTAAACGAGTTTATAACGTCGCGAATGGGGAGGGTCGTCTTTTAAGAGGTATACAAGGGCTGACAAATAACGAATCGTCAGCAGGTAGGGCGGGTATAGATTCTATGGTAACAAATAATCATCTAATGTTACCTACCTTAGCATAACACCAATGCTCACACACGCACACACACACACAAACAGAATGTCATACAAAACACACCCACACCAACAGAAAGTAATACAAAACCAACACACACACCAACAGAATGTCACATAAAACACAACAACAACAAACAGCTACCTTAAAATTTACTTTTATGCGAACGATTCCAAATCTATCTCCAAAGGAAAAGAACTGCCCCAGACTGAGCACGGCCGGGGCCAGAAGGTAGCAAGCTCTGGAGGAGATAGAACCAGAATGGTGGATCGTTACACTAAGGAGAAAGATTTGACACTCTTGACGAGGAAAGGTGTTTTTCCTTATGATTATCTTTCATCATTTGAAAAACTAAAAGATACCCAACTACCACCCATAGAAGAATTTTACAATAAAATGACAGATTCTGAATGTTCAGTAGAGGACTATAACCATGCAAAACAAGTTTGGTCACATTTTCGTTGTCAGACTTTGCAAGATTATATGGAGTTGTACCTGAAAACAGATGTCCTCTTACTAACAGACGTCTTTGAAAATTTTCGAGATGTCTGTATGAATATTCACAAATTAGATCCTTGTCAATATTTCACAGCTCCATCTCTATCTTGGGATGCAATGCTTCTCTGCACCAAGGTTGAGCTTGAGCTTTTTACAGATATAAATATGTACAATTTCTGTAAAAATGCTATTAGAGGTGGACTAACCCAGTGCTCAAATAGACATGCTGTAGCCAATAATGAAGATGTCCCCAATTATGACAAAAGCAAGCCAGAAGTAAACATATATTATTTGGACGTTAATAATTTATATGGAACAGCAATGACAAAACCTCTCCCAGAAAAAAATTTCAAGTGGGAAGAGGACTTGGAAATATTTAATGATCCTAATGTGATACAATTAATTCCAGATGATAATATAACTGGCTACATATTAGAGGTTGATCTCGATTACCCTCAGCATCTTCATGACAAACATAATGACTTACCCTTTTGTCCAGAAAACAAATGTGTTGGGGGGTCTAAAACTAAAAAGAATAACAAGAAGAAAAGAAATGTAGCTAGCAAGCTAATTGCTAAACCCAATTTCCATAGTCTTTCTATATTTTCTGAAAATATGGTAGCTATCCAGATGAGGAACGTAAAAGTAAAATATGATAAACCATTATATTTAGGCTTTTGCGTGCTAGAAATATCAAAGCTGTTAATGTATGCTTTCCTTTATGACTTTCTGAAAGCAAAATTTGGTGACGCCTTTATTTTAAATTATATGGACACGGACTCTTTCATCATAACATTTAAAGGACTTAATCTATATAGGGTATTGACTTTTAAAGAAATAGAGGAAAGGTTTGACACATCAGACTTCTCACCCAACAATAAGTATGGTATTCCTCTCATTAATAAAAAGAAATTGGGTATGATGAAGGATGAAAATAACGGAAAAACCATGATAGAGTTTGTAGGACTTCGTCCTAAAGTCTATGCTATCAAAGTAGTTGATAGCGACGATGTGAAGAAATCTAAGGGTGTTAAAAAATCCGTAATAAAAAAGTATACAATAGATACATATAGAGAATGTTTATATGATAAAAAGGTTTTGTATGACACAATGTATACATTTAGGTCAAGACAGCATACTATAACCACAGACAAAATTACAAAAATATCTCTAAGCCATCAAGACGATAAAAGATTTATTCGAGAAGATGGTATAAGTACATATGCTTGGGACCACTATAAACTAAACAATATAAATGAGGATTTAAACACGGATAATTTAGATTCACCTGTCCCAATGGACATTGATTAAAATGTAAATATATTAAATTAAGGAATAAAATAAATTAAGGAATAAAATCTAATGTATAAATATTGGTTATTAATTGCCTTACTGCTAGTATTTCAACATATTATCATTAAAATTTCAGCATTATTTTCATGTTACTTTTTAGAAATTACACATGGTATTTGTATTAATCTTTTTTAACAATGTTTTACTAATTAACAATATATTATTAATAATACTAACTTTACACATAAAAAAAAACCATTATTTTTACTAATTATCTATGTACTATTACAAACTACATACATTTATAACGTTTTTTGAAAAAAAAAAAATAAAACAATACTTTTTATAATTGAAATTACAAAACAATGTGTTTTATTTCATTATTGAGTTTACATGATATAAAGGTAAGTATGCAAAGAACTTATACTATTTTTCGAACGATTCCAGTCAATGGAACATACTCCACCAGACGATCATGGATAATTAAGCAATATGCTGAGGTATTTTGAGGAATTGGTGTATTGGTTTCAAATTGAATTTTTAAATCGATGGGTCCATTCTTCACAGTTTCGTTTTGATTACTGATATCAATAACAGCAATTGGGTTGTCCTTAAAACTTGCATATGTGAGAAGTGGTTGTGGTTCCCTCATATAATACGACTGTTGAAACTTGGCGTACATGTCATAGAGTACTGCATAACGATTTTCTCCAAACTTTAGATTCAAATCATCATATGGATAAGTTTCAGAGTTCAAGTGAACTTTAATATTTTGAAGTTCACAGTGTTGTAGCTTGTTGTCTCTTTCAAATATCAAAGCAACGTATCGAGGTCTTTCATGATTGGCAGACAATTTAACACTCCAGCTGTGTTGTCTTCCACCAGCAAAAGTTGGATTAAAGTAGCAATCCCAGCTGCGGAAAGCTATCGGTAAAGTTTTTCCATCCTTGATTGTTTTCAGGAAACTAATTTTCCTATAGTCTGACAAATGAATGTGTTGTACTTTCCAAACAATGTTTGTAATGGTGAGTTGAATTTCTTCGTTTTCAGTAGTTGAATAACATACATTTTTATCGTTGGCGCTTCTCAAGAGAATCAGGTCATGTTTACTGTTGCAAATTACTTTATTAAAGTCCTCTGCAAAGTCCAGTAGACGATTCAAGGGAACACAAAAATTGAATGAGCTTGTATTTACGTCACCATCTGGATTCCAGCCTGCATTACTCATAACCTTGCTTTCAGATTCACTTAGAGAAATCCAATTTTTAACTTTTGTTGTGGTACCCAGATAACGAGTACGATCAATTTCAATTCCATTTAGTTCATAGCGAATTTCATCAAACATGTAACCCACACAGTTATTCCTTAGTTTAGCATTCTGCGAAACACCCCCCTTTGAGTTTTTCAAATTTCCTTCAATGTATAGATAGCTCTCCGATGGTAGTATGTAAAGATCTTGATTTTGTATACTTATACGAATTTCATCGTTATTTTTAAATGATTGAATATATGGAACATAGCTATGGTAGTCTCTCTTCACAATATTCTCGTCAGAGAGTGGGCGCTCATTAATATCGAGTATTTCAGACATTTGGTTTGACTTTTAATTTTATAAGCTTTAAAAATTCTTTATTTTCCTTGCTGAGAGGAGGTCTTGACGGTTTGGCGCCTTGATGATGAATGTGTTTTGGTGTTTGTTTATGGGTGTATTTATTGTAAATAATCATGGCTGTCTGGGTCTTATATGAATTCGTAGCGTAATTTCTTCTCCTCTAAAGTTTATCAAGCGGCCTTCTTGATCTAATATGAGTATCTCCAGATGACTTATTTCTTTGACGTTCACCGGCAAATAAATGAGATTCATCGGTCTCTCTGCCAATTTATAGCCTGGAGGGACGTCAAGAGCGAATTCGTGCAGAATATGAGCAGGCGACCCATTCATGAATGAGCCGGTAACAATATTGCAATGTATTTGTATGGCATTGACCTTTAAAATGTTTACCGGAAGGTTTGAAATGTGCTTTTTGCCGGGTTCCAAAACTTTTCCGGTGAAACCAAAGAGTTTTGCAATGGATTTTTCTTTATCAAAGTATATGGGATCATGAGAGGATAAGATCTCTATCTGTAGCGTATTATTGTTGGCTTTAATCTCAATAGATCTGTTAATGTGGATTGCTCTATACTGTGTCTCCAAGTAGTGAGCAATGTCTTGTAGTTCATATGATCCTATGGGTATCTTTATAATTTTGTCTCCGATATGGAAGAGATTGTTATCATTGTCCACATTTGGAATGGAATTGTAGGATTGAAAATCTATTAAACAGCACTCATAACTACCCTCTCCCAATTCAATAGGAGGTGAATAGTTTGAGTGTAAAATTGATGATTTACCCGTCAAAGTAAACGTTGTTGACATTGTAAGATTCTTTCTAGTAATAAGTAAAACATCAAATATACATATGTTTATATAAGGTTTTTATTTATTTTATTAAAATTATTTAAATGTGTTAAGTTTACAATACATTTGTCTTATCTATCCAGGAATTATGCTTGTTTGAAAATCCCAGCCATTTAACAAAGACTTTATCACCCTTTGTTTTTAATATTTTTTCTACTAAGTATGTGTTGGGATATTTTGTGGGTAAAAGTTCTTCTTTATAGAAACATCCATGTATGGGATTTCCTTCGTAGTCTTCTAGTAAATAAGTAGCAGGGTTGGTTAATCGTATTCCTCTTATTTTGAATATTTCTGCAGTCCAATTTGGAGTATACCCCTTTTCAAATTGATGTTTATATTTGCTTATGCGAACATGATCACCAGCACGAAGATTTTGCCTCTTAAAGATTTTTATGTGGTTATATACAGTTTTTAACAACATCTGCTCATTCGATGATTTTACTTGAATAGGTGCCATTTTTATTGTTCGATGACGAGTTTTGTTGTATTGATCAACCAGGTCTCTATAAATATCAATCCATTGATAATTTCCATTGTAGCTAAACTCCTTCCACATCATACCTTTTAGAGTTCTATTGAAGCGTTCAACAATTGAGGCTTTCAAGACACTGTATGTAGAGTAGTGGTTTATTGAATGTTTCTGCATTAATTTTTTAAATTCCTTGTTGAAAAATTCTTTTCCATCATCGGTTTGCAAATTCTTTGGAATTCTTCCATCTTTCAAAATTTTTTCAAATGCTTTATATACTTCCGTTGCTGTTTTTGTTTTAAGTGCTTCGCACCAGGCAAATTTCGAAAAGGTGTCGATAACAGTAAGCATAAATCTGTATCCCCTGTTTGTTTTGGAATAGTTGCCCATTTCAACTAAATCAGCTTGCCAAAGATCATCGATCCCCTTTGTAATAACCCTTCGTCTTTTAAAATTTCTTCGTGCTTGAGAGTGAAGTTCGTTCACCAATCCTCGTTTTTCCATTATTCAAGTTTTGGGGGATATATTAGAGCAATTGAGTTGAATGGGGGTTGAGATAAGACTTTAAAAATTTCCTTATGTGATTGTTTGAGATGGGTGACGTAGGGGATGGAAGATGACCGGTTTTAACATGGCAAAGCCCAGGATTTATCTTGGTCCCTCTTTCATCCCAAGTGGACACTGACCTCCCCGTGGTGTCACCTGGGGAACTGCCTTTAACACCCGTTAAAGGTAGTGAGCTAACATGTGCCGCGCGTTCACCCATAAGAACGTTAAAAACTTGGGTTTGGGCGTCGGGTTAGTAACCCTCCCCTAGAAAAAACAGCCTACTATGAAAAAACGAAAGAAAAGAAAAACAAACCCCTCTAAAGTTGACGAACCCCGCAAACGTTTTAAGGACCATGATCTGCGAATCTGCACCTGGAATGTTCGCACTCTTTATAGAGAAGGTGCAGTCTTCGCATTGGCAGACGTACTTGAAAAGTACAAGACCGATATTACTGCCATACAGGAAATACGATGGATTGGGAAAGGCGTCACAACAACACCTAAAGGTGACGCACTGTATTATAGCTGCCATGACGTAAAGCATGAGTTTGGTTGTGGATTCGTAGTTAGTCGGAGACTAAAACATCTTGTATCCAGCTTCACTCCAGTGAATGAAAGACTTGCTGCAATTCGAATAAAAGCTAAATTCTTCAACATCAGCTTTATTTGCGCTCATGCTCCCACTGAAGAAAAGGACGAACAGACCAAAGATATATTTTACGAGTGCTTAGAAGAAACATATGACCGTTGCCCTGCCCATGACATTAAAATCATTCTAGGCGATTTTAATGCCAAAATTGGAAAGGAGAATATCTTTGGCCCAACAGTCGGGAAATTCAGTCTCCACAGTGAAACATCTGACAATGGTATGAGACTGATAGACTTTGCAGCTGCAAAAAACATGGTAGTTAGCAGTACCAGATTTAATCATCTCGATATTCATAAGGGCACCTGGCTGTCTCCAGATCAGAAAACAAGAAACCAAATTGATCATGTTGTGATAGATGGAAGACATTCATCGAGCGTGTTGGATGTACGATCGTTCCGAGGCGCAAACATTGATTCGGACCACTACCTTGTTGCAGCAAAGGTACGCACCCGCTTAAACGTAGCAAACAAAGTACGAGCAGACACAACACGAAAGTTAGACATCGGTAAGCTGCAATCACAACAGATAGCCACAGCATATTCCACTCAACTAGCCCAATTGCTTAATCAAAGCCCTCCTCATCCCGATAACATATCAGCGCAATGGCAAAGCATTGCCCACTCCATGCAAACAGCCGCAAAATCCATACTTGGATACCAGAGACCTCCACCAAGGAATCCATGGTATGATGAGGAGTGTCGTGCTGCCACCGAAGAGAAAAATGCGGCATATAAGGCTACTTTACAATCCGTAGCAACGCGTAGCGCACGAGAGAGATACAGGGAGAAAAGGAGAGAGGAGAAACGTCTTTTCCGCAGGAAAAAGAGAGAGATGGAAAAGCGGGAGTGTGAAAAAATCGAGATGTACAGGAGCCAGAATGAAGTCCGAAAATTCTACCAAAGAGTCAAGCATCAAACTGATGGCTTTGGTACAGGCACATCCTCCTGTAGAGACCAGCAAGGTAATTTGGTAACTGATACAGATAGTATACTCAGGATATGGAAAGAACATTTTTCAAATCTGTTGGTATCCAATAGCAGCGAAGAAGACGAAGATACCACAGTCCCAATCCCAGAAGATGGTATTGAATGTATACTGCCCAGCCAAGATGAGGTAAAGACAGCAATAAATCGGCTGAAGAATAATAAGGCAGCAGGGCCGATGGCTTACCAGCCGAGCTGTTCAAAACCGGAGGCGACACGCTGATAAGGTGTATTCATCAGCTAGTTAGCACCATCTGGCAGGAAGAACGAGTACCCGACGATTGGAACCTGAGTATCCTGTGCCCCGTCCACAAGAAGGGAGATAAGACTGTATGCTCTAACTATAGGGGCATAAGTCTACTCCCTATTGCCTACAAGATCGTGTCAGGGATATTGTGCGAACGACTAAAGCCAATGGTCAACGAGATTATTGGACCATACCAATGCGGCTTTAGACCTGGCAAGTCCACCATTGACCAGATATTTACCCTGCGGCAAATCCTGGAGAAGACCCAAGAGATGCAGATCGACACCTACCACCTTTTTGTCGATTATAAAGCAGCCTTCGACAGTCCGCTGCGCTCAAAGGTATTCCAAGCCATGTCTGAATTTGGTATTCCCGCAAAACTCATCCGGCTTTGTAAAATGACTTTAACTGACACGAGGTCCTCAGTTAAAATAGGAAAGAACCTCTCCGAAGAGTTTGGTACCAAAAGAGGTTTCAGACAAGGAGACAGCCTTTCGTGTGACCTCTTCAACATCCTGCTAGAAAAGGTTATACGAGAGGCAAACGTCAAAAGAAGTGGCACAATCTACACCAACAGTCACATGTTACTTGCTTATGCTGATGGTATAGACATCATGGGTCGATCAGTAAAAGAAGTAACTGATACCTTTATAAAGGTCGAAGGAGAATCTGCTAAAGTGGGTCTGGCGGTAAACGGTGAGAAGACCAAGTTGATGGTGTCGACGCGCAATGCGTCCATTGAGCTCGGACCGACTGTGGAAGTTGGTTCCTATAATATTGAGGTAGTAAAAGACTTCGTCTACCTCGGCACCTCCGTCAACACAACAAACGACATCAGTTGTGAAATAAAAAGAAGAATTGTATTGGCCAACAGATGCTACTTTGGATTAAGTAAGCAGTTTAAAAACAAAGCCACATCTCGTCAAACAAAAATAACGCTCTACAAAACACTGATACTACCCGTGCTGATGTATGGCTCCGAAGCCTGGGTACTTGCGCAAGCAGACATGGCAGTGCCTGGTGTGTTTGAGAGAAAAATTCTTCGAAAGATCTACGGACCAATCTGCGTTGACGGTGAATATCGACGTCGCATGAACCACGAGCTGTATCTGCTATACAACGACATGAATATTGTTAAACGTATCGAGATGCAGCGATTGCGTTGGCTAGGCCATATCATAAGAATGAGCGATGATGAACCCGCTAAAAAGGCGTATGAATACATGCCACATGGCGGTGCACGCAGAATTGGCAGGCCAAGGAATAGATGGCGCAAACAAGTGGATGTTGAGATGAAAAGGCGCGGTATTCCAGAGAGCAAAGCAACAAATAGAGAGGAATGGAGATCTCTTCTTAGTTCGGCCTATAGAACAAATGTTCTGTAATGGGCCAGCTAAGTAAGTAAGTAAGTAAGATTGTTTGAGATGGGATATTTCTTCTCTTAGTTGAGTACACTCCTGAATGATATTTTGGTTTAATACTTCTTGTATGTGCTTGATTTGTGAATGTATGTATGCTTGGTTGATCGCATCCGTTCCTTCTGTTGGGGGTGCAACGTTCCTAATTTTTTTATTTTGCACGTCAAGGTTGTTATCTTCGTCAATATTAATTCCCAGTATTCTCGAAACATTTTCTCTTACTTCTATTGAGTGGGTTTTTGGATTATAATGATGACCAAACTTGTCAACAGTCATAGGTTGATTGTTTCCTTTAAAGTTTACTTAATAGATTATGTTGCCTTCTCGCAGTTCTTCGATAATCGAAACAATCTCATTAGTATGATTATTGTTTCCGGCTTGTTGTGATGCCATCAACAGCTTTAATCGCTCTACCAACTCGTTAGGATCGTCCCAGTATATATAGTTGGGTTTACTTGGACTTAGTGTCATTAAGCCTTTGCCACTGTGAGTATCCCCCATTAACTTTTTAATTATCCGCTTATATTTTTGTCCTTTGTTCCCCTTGATTCTACCATTAGGGTCATAGTTTATTTTAAATGCATTTGAGTCCAACAAGATTGTTTTATATATGTCGAGTTCTGTAGGATCATATTTTTTGGGGTTTTGATAAAATAAGAGTTCAAATAGTCCTGGTGTAAATGCCCAATTTTTATTTCCAATCGTAATCTTTTCATCGCTGATTTTCAGTGGTTTATCTCCAAACATCCATTCACCATTTTCATCTTTATGCGGTCCATATACTGTATCTAGTTTTTTATTTTTCTTTAAGTGTGTTAGATTAATAGGATCGTCTTCATCATCCTCATTTTCTGAATAAAATGTGTCATCTTTTGAGGTGTTGTAAGTATCAACATTTTGTAAATAATCTCCTTTATCCTCTTTCCCCTCCAATATACTTGGTTCAAGCTTAATCTCCGGTTTATATTTTTTAAAGGGTGTACTCGCTACAAAAGATTCTCTAAATGAATCCATATTCTCCTTCTTGGGTGCAATCATTTTGGTTGCATTCTCAGTTGAAAGCTTTAGTAGTTTGTTTATGGGTTCTGTTAATGGTTTAAAAGTGTTTGTCAATTCAGTAGTTTTAGCATCTTCGCCCATTTTAATGCTTTGAAATTTTCTTTTCAAAACATTTTTGGACTTTACAAGTCGTTTCAACATTGCTTCCTCCATGGTTGCAGGTGTACTAATGTAAATATACTATATAACATCTTTTAAATAATATTATGGTTGAATAAATGTATGAAAGCCTTTCCGATATCTCCCAGAGTGAATTTCATCATCTTTAGAAATCGTCAGAAATCCATACTTTTCTTTCCAGCATTCATGACACATGTCTTTGAAGATATCAAAACTCATGTCACATCCAACATGATCGTTGTATATGTGTCTTAAATTCAGATCGTCTTGTTTAAACATGATTATCATATTGGCATTATCACGCAACAAATGCTTTGGGATACGGGTGTATGTTTGACATAAGTAAAATGAGTCAACATTCTTATGTCGTCCCATACTAAAGTAGTTTTTAATATTGTTTTGTTTATCACACGCTACATCGTCAAAAATCATGATTGAGTTTGGTTTTATTTCATCTGGTTGTATAACATCATCATTATTGGTGAATGTAAACAACCCCATCCCTTTTACAGAGGAAATCAGTTTCTTTAGGTACTCATATGTCGGTTGATATAGCGATTTTGAATAAATGTAAACATTTTCAAATTTTAATCCATTTGGGCTTTCAATCAAACTAAGCATAACATTCGTCTTTCCACAGTTTGATGGACCCACTATTAATGCTCGTATAGTATTGGGTAACAAAGTACTATGGCGAGGGGTTTTCTTTTGTATAAAGTCCCCATTTCGTACTGTAATTTTAGCTTGTTGCTCAACTAATCTCATGTTTACAACTAATGACTAGTATAAGAACACATGACTATTTATAATATATATAATCAATTTACATATATATTTTGTTTAGCACATGTGAAAAAGTATAAAATGATTGTTTACAACGCAAATCGATTTATTAGAAAGAAAGCCGTTAAAGGAGGAGGACTTGTAAATAAGTTGATAAACTCTCTTCCAGTCGAACTTCATCTACCAGGTTATCAATTTTGTGGCCCAGGTACAAAGCTAAGAAAACGTATACAAAGAGGAGATCAAGGTGTTAATCCACTGGATGCTGCTTGTAGAAAACACGATATTGCTTATTCACAGAACAAAGATATTGAACAACGACATATTGCTGATCGTGAACTAACTGAACGAGCTTGGGAACGAGTAAAATCAAAGGATAGTAGCATTGGAGAAAAAATAAACGCATATCTTGTAACTAATATAATGAAGGCAAAGACAAAGCTTGGAATGGGGGTGGGTAATAAGAAACCCAAACAAATACTTGGTCAACAAATATTTAAAAATGCTATAAAGAATGCAACAGATTCCCTTAAAAGCGTTAAACCAACTGATATTAATGCTGCCATCAAAATAGCAAGGAAAGAAATACAAAAGACATTCCGAGGAAAAAAGTCAAAGGTGGTTATACCAAGAGTAATAAGGGTACCCAAAAGGGGAGGATTTCTTCCTCTCATACCTATTCTAACTGGGTTGGGAGCGTTGGGTGCATTAGCTTCGGGCAGTTCAGCGATAACCAATGCAGTTTTGAATGCTAAAAAAGCCAAAGAAGAGTTGCAAGAGCAGACCAGACACAACAAAACCATAGAAGCTATAGCTATGGGTAAAGGTCTCTATCTCAAACCATACAAAAAAGGCTATGGAATTTATGTTGATGAAAATGAAACGCCAAAAAACTAATAAAACAGCTGCCCAAAGGTCCACTTACCGATACACATATCAATACATTTGGAAAGAAATACATCCCTTACTTTAGAGGTGTTTATATGCGAGATAAACTACCTAAAAAGCCTTATCGAATCGAATGTGGTGTCGTAAATTTGGATATTGACAGTGGGCCTGGCACACATTGGGTGGCATATTATAAGAATAATAATATCATCGACTATTACGATAGTTTTGGCAATCTTCAACCTCCAGCTGAAATTTTACGTTACTTGGGGTCAGCTACAACATATAATTATAAACGAGATCAACGATTTAATACATACAACTGCGGCCATCTTTGTTTAAAGTTTTTAATGGAAATGAGCAAGATTTTATAAATAAAATACACCAACAACAAAAGTATTCTTTACAGTCTAATTCAACTAATCCAAGATGTCGTACCTAATCCAAAGATCGGATGTAGCATTTGCCGACTTTCAATATTGTCATGGAAATGATAAAACCATTTTCATGAAGGAGCTCTCATTTATGTGTGGAACTTCTGTTATTCCGAATCATTTTTTGTTTCGACCACCTTATAGTGCAAAGGAGCTTGATGGAGAAGCACTCAGAACAATCAACTACACCAAAGCACATGTGAATGGATTAGACTGGACCGATGGAGAAATCTGCTACAATGATATCGAGGATGTTCTCTCACCATTAAACAACTATCAATACGTTTTTGTAAATGGGAAAGAAAAGAAATGCTTTTTGGAAAACTATCTTCAAACTAATATTGTTAATTTAGAAAGTAATATGAATCTTAGAACTCGTCAAGATTATTTCACCAACTGTCCAATACATATAGATTCTAAGTATAAATGTGCTGTTAATAATGTATTTAAGATATTTGTTTTCATTGAACAGAAATGGTATTATATTCGTGATATAATACAAGATGGATTGTAAAAACCAAAACATAAAATAAAGATTATAAATAAAACAACAAAGAACTGAGTGTTTTAATTTTTCTCAAATTTTATTCATAGAAGTGCAAGCAATGAATGTGAACAATAATACTAATATTGTTTAAAACTCTCTGGTGCCGCAAACATCTAGACCAATTTCAGGGAGGATATCATCTAAAATATCTTGATTGATGGGAATATTGTTTGTATAAAGTCTTCTCATTAGCGGGCAGCTGTATGACATTCGTAAATGCTCTGCAACAGGACAGTCAGCTTCTTCCCATTGATGGATAAATAATTCACAAAAATAACATCTGGTCAAATCTCCTATACCAATATAATAAAATCCAACTGCAGCCATCGTCTTTGTATCTGGATACGGTAATGGCCAACCATTGAAGGTTTTTAAACGCTCGTCTTCCCTATTAAGCGCAGACATCTTTCTAACTAAAGTACTATTTTCATACTGAAACCTCTATCCCCCCAAATTTAAATAAGAAGCCACAGAAACTTTAAATTTTATAAAAATTCTTTATTTTTGTTTAATACGGTGGATAATAAAATGTTGGAATTTCCAATTGTTTTAACTCTAATTTATATACATCTGCTCCGCTGGAATCTTTCAGGGTAGATTTTGTGATAGCATATCCTCCACCAGCTAATTGTTTCACATGTTCGTCTCCTAGTGAAAGAAATCTTGTTGGCAAGTAAAGAATAGAGTCATTTATCCTCAATACAATTCTCTCCCCATATTTTGTTTTGCTCTTGAATGCTCCGGTGATGATGTAATCCTTGCTGTCCTCCATATCCTTCAAAGGAATTATTGATTTGATGTTGAAGGAATTGAAGAAAGTAATTAAATCTCCGCTCGCCATGTCTTCACTTGTACTTTAACTTTTATACTCTGAATCTTATTTAAGATTATTTGCTTTTTATACGAAATTTGTCAACCACCATCAATAATTTCACAATATTGTGAAATTAATTGGGCATACATATGTTAAGTTATGAACATGAATGAACATGCTCACAGAGAGACTGGCGGACGGACGGAAAAATCCACTTTGATTACGATCATGATTCGGCATGCTTACGGACAGACATATATTGAAATGTATTTTGTTTACATTAGCGATCAAATGTGGTTCTCTCTCAACTTCTCGGTCTGGCTCCCTCCCACACATATACAGGAGGTAAAATATGCAACATTGTTTCATATTTTGCTTCACACATACAGGAGGTAAAATATGCAACATTGTTTCATATTTTGCTTCACACATACAAGAGGTAAAATATGCAACATTGTTTCATATTTTGCTTCACACATACAGGAGGTAAAATTTGCAACTTTGTTTCATATTTTGCTTCACACATACAAGAGGTAAAATTTGCAACTTTGTTTCATATTTTGCTTCACACATACAGGAGGTAAAATTTGCAACTTTGTTTCATATTTTGCTTCACACATACAGGAGGTAAAATATGCAACATTGTTTCATATTTTGCTTCACACATACAGGAGGTAAAATATGCAACATTGTTTCATATTTTGCTTCACACATACAGGAGGTAAAATATGCAACATTGTTTCATATTTTGCCTCGCTTATATTTAAACGCTTACATATGTATGTATGTATTCTTGATTATATTATCGAAAAAATGTGGGTCTCTCTCAAATTCTCGGGCTCTCTCCCCCTCATCCGTTCATATAGGTGGCTTAGCCTATCATATTTCTTGTAATTTTTTGTTGTTTTAACCCACTGTGCAGTTAAATTTAACCCTCGCTCTCCAAATACTCTCTCTCTCACACACACACACACACACACTCTCTCTCTCTCTCCTTCTCTCTCTCTCACACACACACACACACACTCTCTCTCTCTCTCTCTCTCACACACACACACACACAGACAGGAGGTAAAAAGGTATCAAATTACTGGTCTGGAAGCCCCATTACCCCTCTACTCCAATGCTGCAAGGCTACGTGCTCTAGGCATGTGGAGAGATAGAGCCTACGGACATGCCTGCGTGCTCTCAAACTACCAAGAAAAATAGCAACCAACGCTGATTACTGTACTCCTGCAATAACCTTTGATCAGCCCTTTAAAGTTCAATTTCCAAGCAGGAAAGAATGGAACAATAGTACACCACTGAAGGGGTACGACATCAATGTATACACGGACGGCTCTAAGATGAACTGTGGAGTCGGCTCTGGTGTCTACTCGGAAGAAGCAAATATATCTACATCAATAAAGCTACCAGAAGATTGCAGTGTTTTTCAGGCAGAGATACTGGCTATTAAGGAAGCTTGCAAAATACTTCTACAGCATCACTCACCAAACTCAATAGGAATTTTTGTCGACAGTCAAGCGGCGCTCCTAGCATTGAGTTCAAATATCGTCACATCAAAGCTGGTGAAGGAATGTAAAGAAGAACTCGCTGAGCTAGGACGTCTGACCAGAGTAGTTCTCATTTGGATCCCAGGTCATAGGGGTCTTGAAGGTAACGAAAAAGCAGACGAACTAGCTAGAGCGGGATCTGCCTCTAACGAACTCTCAAGGGCGTCAGTCGCAACACCATTGGGAGTAGTTAAAGGGGATATCTTCAAATACTATATTTCACAAGCTGAGATCAGATGGGACAAGACTGAAACTTGTAAAATATCAAAATCTACATGGCCACACTACAACATCAAACGTACAAAGTTCCTGATTAGCCAAAATCGACGGAACCTGGCAAGGCTAATTGCGGTACTAACAGATCACTGGGCCATTGGTAATCACGCAAAGCGTCTACATATTCCATACAATGACTACTGTCGCAGCTGCGGAAACGAAGAAGAGGAAGAAACGGTTGAACACCTCCTCTGCTCCTGCCCTGCACAACTGCAAAAAAGACTGAAAACCCTGGGACGGCCGTTCCTGCACGATCTTACCGAGATAACCGAACTAGATCTGGGAGACCTTCTGAGGTTTCTCACTTCATCAGGCTGGATATAAATTATCAACACAACAAACATAATAACAGTCTCTACACGAGTGGTGTGGTTTTCAAAACGGTATATTTAAAATACTAATTGAGGCTATGTAGGCTATAGCCACCACGTAAACCAACCAACCAATTGGGAAAGTCATCTCCGGTGAACTTTTGTATTGGGAAAGTCATCTCCGGTGAACTTTTGTATTGGGAAAGTCATGCCCGGCGAACTTTTGTATTGGGAAAGTCATCTCCGGTGAACTTTTCTATGGGAAAAGTCATCTCCGGTGAACTTTTCTATGGGAAAGTCATCTCCGGTGAACTTTTGTATTGGGAAAGTCATGCCCGGTGAACTTTTGTATTGGGAAAGTCATGCCCGGTGAACTTTTCTATGGGAAAAGTCATCTCCGGTGAACTTTTGTATTGGGAAAGTCATGCCCGTTGAACTTTTGTATTGGGAAAGTCATGTCCGGTGAACTTTTGTATTGGGAAAGTCATGCCCGGTGAACTTTTGTATTGGGAAAGTCATGCCCGGAGAACTTTTGTATTGGGAAAGTCATCTCCGGTGAACTTTTGTATTGGGAAAGTCATGCCCGGTGAACTTTTGTATTGGGAAAGTCATCTCCGGTGAACTTTTGTATTGGGAAAGTCATGCCCGGTGAACTTTTGTATTGGGAAAGTCATGCCCGGTGAACTTTTGTATTGGGAAAGTCATCTCCGGTGAGCTTTTGTATTGGGAAAGTCATGCCCGGTGAACTTTTGTATTGGGAAAGCCATGCCAGGTGAACTTTTGTAATGGGAAAGTCATCTCCGGTTAAATTTGTATTGGGAAAGTCATCTCCGGTGAACTTTTGTATTGGGAAAGTCATGCCCGGTGAACTTTTGTATTGGGAAAGTCATGCCCGGTGAACTTTTGTATTGGGAAAGTCATGCCCGGTGAACTTTTGTATTGGGAAAGTCATCTCCGGTGAACTTTTCTATGGGAAAAGTCATCTCCGGTGAACTTTTCTATGGGAAAGTCATCTCCGGTGAACTTTTGTATTGGGAAAGTCATGCCCGGTGAACTTTTGTATTGGGAAAGTCATGCCCGGTGAACTTTTCTATGGGAAAAGTCATCTCCGGTGAACTTTTGTATTGGGAAAGTCATGCCCGGTGAACTTTTGTATTGGGAAAGTCATGTCCGGTGAACTTTTGTATTGGGAAAGTCATGCCCGGTGAACTTTTGTATTGGGAAAGTCATGCCCGGAGAACTTTTGTATTGGGAAAGTCATCTCCGGTGAACTTTTGTATTGGGAAAGTCATGCCCGGTGAACTTTTGTATTGGGAAAGTCATCTCCGGTGAACTTTTGTATTGGGAAAGTCATGCCCGGTGAACTTTTGTATTGGGAAAGTCATGCCCGGTGAACTTTTGTATTGGGAAAGTCATCTCCGGTGAGCTTTTGTATTGGGAAAGTCATGCCCGGTGAACTTTTGTATTGGGAAAGTCATGCCCGGTGAACTTTTGTATTGGGAAAGTCATGCCCGGTGAACTTTTGTATTGGGAAAGTCATGCCCGGTGAACTTTTGTATTGGGAAAGTCATGCCCGGTGAACTTTTGTATTGGGAAAGTCATCTCCGGTGAACTTTTGTATTGGGAAAGTCATGCCCGGTGAACTTTTGTATTGGGAAAGTCATGTCCGGTGAACTTTTGTATTGGGAAAGTCATGCACGGTGAACTTTTGTATTGGAAAAGTCATCTCCGGTGAACTTTTGTATTGGGAAAGTCGTGCCCGGTGAACTTTTGTATTGGGAAAGTCATCTCCGGTGAACTTTTGTATTGGGAAAGTCATGCCCGGTGAACTTTTGTATTGGGAAAGTCATGCCCGGTGAACTTTTCTATGGGAAAAGTCATATCCGGTGAACTTTTGTATTGGGAAAGTCATCTCCGGTGAACTTTTGTATTGGGAAAGTCATGCCCGGTGAACTTTTGTATTGGGAAAGTCATCTCCGGTGAACTTTTCTATGGGAAAAGTCATGCCCGGTGAATTTTTGTATTGGGAAAGTCATCTCCGGTGAACTTTTCTATGGGAAAAGTCATGTCCGGTGAACTTTTGTATTGGGAAAGTCATCTCCGGTGAACTTTTGTATTGGGAAAGTCATGCCCGGTGAACTTTTGTATTGGGAAAGTCATGCCCGGTGAACTTTTGTATTGGGAAAGTCATGCCCGGTGAACTTTTGTATTGGGAAAGTCATCTCCGGTGAACTTTTGTATTGGGAAAGTCATGCCCGGTGAACTTTTGTATTGGGAAAGTCATGCCCGGTGAACTTTTGTATTGGGAAAGTCATGCCCGGTGAACTTTTGTATTGGGAAAGTCATCTCCGGTGAACTTTTGTATTGGGAAAGTCATCTCCGGTGAACTTTTGTATTGGGAAAGTCATCTCCGGTGAACTTTTGTATTGGGAAAGTCATGCCCGGTGAACTTTTGTATTGGGAAAGTCATCTCCGGTGAACTTTTCTATGGGAAAAGTTATCTCCGGTGAACTTTTCTATGGGAAAGTCATCTCCGGTGAACTTTTGTATTGGGAAAGTCATGCCCGGTGAACTTTTGTATTGGGAAAGTCATGCCCGGTGAACTTTTGTATTGGGAAAGTCATGCCCGGTGAACTTTTGTATTGGGAAAGTCATGCCCGGTGAACTTTTGTATTGGGAAAGTCATGCCCGGTGAACTTTTGTATTGGGAAAGTCATGCCCGGTGAACTTTTGTATTGGGAAAGTCATGCCCGGTGAACTTTTGTATTGGGAAAGTCATGCCCGGTGAACTTTTGTATTGGGAAAGTCATCTCCGGTGAACTTTTGTATTGGGAAAGTCATGCCCGGTGAACTTTTGTATTGGGAAAGTCATGCCCGGTGAACTTTTGTATTGGGAAAGTCATGCCCAGTGAACTTTTGTATTGGGAAAGTCATCTCCGGTGAACTTTTCTATGGGAAAAGTCTTCTCCGGTGAACTTTTGTATTGGGAAAGTCATGCCCGGTGAACTTTTGTATTGGGAAAGTCGTGCCCGGTGAACTTTTGTATTGGGAAAGTCATCTCCGGTGAACTTTTGTATTGGGAAAGTCATGCCCGGTGAACTTTTGTATTGGGAAAGTCATGCCCGGTGAACTTTTGTATTGGGAAAGTGATGCCCGTTGAACTTTTGTATTGGGAAAGTCATCTCCGGTGAACTTTTGTATTGGGAAAGTCATCTCCGGTGAACTTTTGTATTGGGAAAGTCATCTCCGGTGAACTTTTGTATTGGGAAAGTCATGCCCGGAGAACTTTTGCATTGGGAAAGTCATCTCCGGTGAACTTTTGTATTGGGAAAGTCATGCCCGGTGAACTTTTGTATTGGGAAAGTCTTCTCCGGTGAACTTTTGTATTGGGAAAGTCATGCCCGGTGAACTTTTGTATTGGGAAAGTCATGCCCGGTGAACTTTTGTATTGGGAAAGTCATCTCCGGTGAACTTTTGTATTGGGAAAGTCATGCCCGGTGAACTTTTGTATTGGGAAAGTCATGCCCGGTGAACTTTTGTATTGGGAAAGTCATGCCCGGTGAACTTTTGTATTGGGAAAGTCATGCCCGGTGAACTTTTGTATTGGGAAAGTCATGCCCGGTGAACTTTTGTATTGGGAAAGTCATCTCCGGTGAACTTTTGTATTGGGAAAGTCATGCCCGGTGAACTTTTGTATTGGGAAAGTCATGTCCGGTGAACTTTTGTATTGGGAAAGTCATGCCCGGTGAACTTTTGTATTGGAAAAGTCATCTCCGGTGAACTTTTGTATTGGGAAAGCCGTGCCCGGTGAACTTTTGTATTGGGAAAGTCATCTCCGGTGAACTTTTGTATTGGGAAAGTCATGCCCGGTGAACTTTTCTATGGGAAAAGTCATCTCCGGTGAACTTTTGTATTGGGAAAGTCATCTCGGGTGAACTTTTGTATTGGGAAAGTCATGCCCGGTGAACTTTTGTATTGGGAAAGTCATCTCCGGTGATCTTTTCTATGGGAAAAGTCATGCCCGGTGAACTTTTGTATTGGGAAAGTCATCTCCGGTGAACTTTTCTATGGGAAAAGTCATGTCCGGTGAACTTTTGTATTGGGAAAGTCATCTCCGGTGAACTTTTGTATTGGGAAAGTCATGCCCGGTGAACTTTTGTATTGGGAAAGTCATGCCCTGTGAACTTTTGTATTGGGAAAGTCATGCCCGGTGAACTTTTGTATTGGGAAAGTCATCTCCGGTGAACTTTTGTATTGGGAAAGTCATGCCCGGTGAACTTTTGTATTGGGAAAGTCATGCCCGGTGAACTTTTGTATTGGGAAAGTCATGCCCGGTGAACTTTTGTATTGGGAAAGTCATCTCCGGTGAACTTTTCTATGGGAAATGTTATCTCCGGTGAACTTTTCTATGGGAAAGTCATCTCCGGTGAACTTTTGTGTTGGGAAAGTCATGCCCGGTGAACTTTTGTATTGGGAAAGTCATGCCCGGTGAACTTTTGTATTGGGAAAGTCATCTCCGGTGAACTTTTGTATTGGGAAAGTCATCTCCGGTGAACTTTTGTATTGGGAAAGTCATCTCCGGTGAACTTTTGTATTGGGAAAGTCATCTCCGGTGAACTTTTGTATTGGGAAAGTCATCTCCGGTGAACTTTTCTATGGGAAATGTTATCTCCGGTGAACTTTTCTATGGGAAAGTCATCTCCGGTGAACTTTTGTATTGGGAAAGTCATGCCCGGTGAACTTTTGTACTGGGAAAGTCATGCCCGGTGAACTTTTGTATTGGGAAAGTCATGCCCGGTGAACTTTTGTATTGGGAAAGTCATGCCCGGTGAACTTTTGTATTGGGAAAGTCATGCCCGGTGAACTTTTGTATTGGGAAAGTCATGCCCGGTGAACTTTTGTATTGGGAAAGTCATGCCCGGTGAACTTTTGTATTGGGAAAGTCATGCCCGGTGAACTTTTGTATTGGGAAAGTCATCTCCGGTGAACTTTTGTATTGGGAAAGTCATGCCCGGTGAACTTTTGTATTGGGAAAGTCATGCCCGGTGAACTTTTGTATTGGGAAAGTCATGCCCGGTGAACTTTTGTATTGGGAAAGTCATCTTCGGTGAACTTTTCTATGGGAAAAGTCATCTCCGGTGAACTTTTGTATTGGGAAAGTCATGCCCGGTGAACTTTTGTATTGGGAAAGTCGTGCCCGGTGATCTTTTGTATTGGGAAAGTCATCTCCGGTGAACTTTTGTATTGGGAAAGTCATGCCCGGTGAACTTTTGTATTGGGAAAGTCATGCGCGGTGAGCTTTTGTATTGGGAAAGTCATGCCCGGTGAACTTTTGTATTGGGAAAGTCATGCCCGGTGAACTTTTGTATTGGGAAAGTCATGCCCGGTGAACTTTTGTATTGGGAAAGTCGTGCCCGGTGAACTTTTGTATTGGGCAAGTCATCTCCGGTGAACTTTTGTATTGGGAAAGTCATGCCCGGTGAACTTTTGTATTGGGAAAGTCATGCCCGGTGAACTTTTGTATTGGGAAAGTCATGCCCGGTGAACTTTTGTATTGGGAAATTCATCTCCGGTGAACTTTTGTATTGGGAAAGTCATGTCCGGTGAACTTTTGTATTGGGAAAGTCATCTCCGGTGAGCTTTTGTATTGGAAAATTCATGCCCGGTGAACTTTTGTATTGGGAAAGTCATGCCCGGTGAACTTTTGTATTGGGAAAGTCATGCCCGGTGAACTTTTGTATTGGGAAAGTCATGCCCGGTGAACTTTTCTATGGGAAAAGTCATCTCCGGTGAACTTTTGTATTGGGAAAGTCATGCCCGGTGAACTTTTGTATTGGGAAAGTCATGCCCGGTGAACCTTTCTATGGGAAAAGTCATCTCCGGTGAACTTTTGTATTGGGAAAGTCATCTCCGGTGAACTTTTGTATTGGGAAAGTCATGCCCGGTGAACTTTTGTATTGGGAAAGTCATCTCCGGTGAACTTTTGTATTGGGAAAGTCATCTCCGGTGAACTTTTGTATTGGGAAAGTCATGCCCGGTGAACCTTTGTATTGGGAAAGTCATCTCCGGTGAACTTTTGTATTGGGAAAGTCATGCCCGGTGAACTTTTGTATTGGGAAAGTCATGCCCGGTGAACTTTTGTATTGGGAAAGTCATGCCCGGTGAACTTTTGTATTGGGAAAGTCATCTCCGGTGAACTTTTGTATTGGGAAAGTCATGCCCGGTGAACTTTTGTATTGGGAAAGTCATGCCCGGTGAACTTTTGTATTGGGAAAGTCATCTCCGGTGAACTTTTGTATTGGGAAAGTCATCTCCGGTGAACTTTTGTATTGGGAAAGTCATGCCCGGTGAACTTTTGTATTGGGAAAGTCATGCCCGGTGAACTTTTCTATGGGAAAAGTCATCTCCGGTGAACTTTTGTATTGGGAAAGTCATGCCCGGTGAACTTTTGTATTGGGAAAGTCATGCCCGGTGAACCTTTCTATGGGAAAAGTCATCTCCGGTGAACTTTTGTATTGGGAAAGTCATCTCCGGTGAACTTTTGTATTGGGAAAGTCATGCCCGGTGAACTTTTGTATTGGGAAAGTCATCTCCGGTGAACTTTTGTATTGGGAAAGTCATCTCCGGTGAACTTTTGTATTGGGAAAGTCATGCCCGGTGAACCTTTGTATTGGGAAAGTCATCTCCGGTGAACTTTTGTATTGGGAAAGTCATGCCCGGTGAACTTTTGTATTGGGAAAGTCATGCCCGGTGAACTTTTGTATTGGGAAAGTCATGCCCGGTGAACTTTTGTATTGGGAAAGTCATCTCCGGTGAACTTTTGTATTGGGAAAGTCATGCCCGGTGAACTTTTGTATTGGGAAAGTCATGCCCGGTGAACTTTTCTATGGGAAAAGTCATCTCCGGTGAACTTTTGTATTGGGAAAGTCATGCCCGGTGAACTTTTGTATTGGGAAAGTCATGCCCGGTGAACTTTTGTATTGGGAAAGTCATGCCCGGTGAACTTTTGTATTGGGAAAGTCATCTCCGGTGAACTTTTGTATTGGGAAATCATGCTCGGTGAACTTTTGTATTGGGAAAGTCATGCCCGGTGAACTTTTGTATTGGGAAAGTCATGCCCGGTGAACTTTTGTATTGGGAAAGTCATGCCCGGTGAACTTTTGTGTTGGGAAATTCATCTCCGGTGAACTTTTGTATTGGGAAAGTCATCTCCGGTGAACTTTTGTATTGGGAAAGTCATGCCCGGTGAACTTTTGTATTGGGAAAGTCATCTCCGGTGAACTTTCGTATTGGGAAAGTCATCTCCGGTGAACTTTTGTATTGGGAAAGTCATGCCCGGTGAACCTTTGTATTGGGAAAGTCATCTCCGGTGAACTTTTGTATTGGGAAAGTCATCTCCGGTGAACTTTTGAAAAGTCATCTCCGGTGAACTTTTGTATTGGGAAAGTCATCTCCGGTGAACTTTTGTATTGAGAAAGTCATGCCCGGTGAACTTTTGTATTGGGAAAGTCATGCCCGGTGAACTTTTGTATTGGGAAAGTCATGCCCGGTGAACTTTTGTATTGGGAAAGTCATCTCCGGTGAACTTTTGTATTGGGAAAGTCATCTCCGGTGAACTTTTGTATTGGGAAAGTCATGCCCGGTGAACTTTTGTATTGGGAAAGTCATCTCCGGTGAACTTTTCTATGGGAAAAGTAATCTCCGGTGAACTTTTGTATTGGGAAAGTCATCTCCGGTGAACTTTTGTATTGGGAAAGTCATGCCCGGTGAACTTTTGTATTGGGAAAGTCATGCCCGGTGAACTTTTGTATTGGGAAAGTCATCTCCGGTGAACTTTTCTATGGGAAAAGTCATCTCCGGTGAACTTATTTATTGGGAAAGTCATGCCCGGTGAACTTTTGTATTGGGAAAGTCATGCCCGGTGAACTTTTGTATTGGGAAAGTCATGCCCGGTGAACTTTTGTATTGGGAAAGTCATGCCCGGTGAACTTTTGTATTGGGAAAGTCATGCCCGGTGAACTTTTGTATTGGGAAAGTCATCTCCGGTGAACTTTTGTATTGGGAAAGTCATGCCCGGTGAACTTTTGTATTGGGAAAGTCATGTCCGGTGAACTTTTGTATTGGGAAAGTCATGCCCGGTGAACTTTTGTATTGGGAAAGTCATCTCCGGTGAACTTTTCTATGGGAAAAGTCATCTCCGGTGAACTTTTGTATTGGGAAAGTCATGCCCGGTGAACTTTTGTATTGGGAAAGTCATGCCCGGTGAACTTTTGTATTGGGAAAGTCATGCCCGGTGAACTTTTGTATTGGGAAAGTCATGCCCGGTGAACTTTTGTATTGGGAAAGTCATGCCCGGTGAACTTTTGTATTGGGAAAGTCATGCCCGGTGAACTTTTGTATTGGGAAAGTCATGCCCGGTGAACTTTTGTATTGGGAAAGTCATGCCCGGTGAACTTTTGTATTGGGAAAGTCATCTCCGGTGAACTTTTCTATGGGAAAAGTCATCTCCGGTGAACTTTTGTATTGGGAAAGTCACGCCCGGTGAACTTTTGTATTGGGAAAGTCATGCCCGGTGAACTTTTGTATTGGGAAAGTCATGCCCGGTGAACTTTTGTATTGGGAAAGTCATGCCCGGTGAACTTTTGTATTGGGAAATTCATCTCCGGTGAACTTTTGTATTGGGAAAGTCATGCCCGGTGAACTTTTGTATTGGGAAAGTCATCTCCGGTGAACTTTTGTATTGGGAAAGTCATGCCCGATGAACTTTTGTATTGGGAAAGTCATGCCCGGTGAACTTTTGTATTGGGAAAGTCATGCCCGGTGAACTTTTGTATTATGAAAGTCATGCCCGGTGAACTTTTGTATTGGGAAAGTCATGCCCGGTGAACTTTTGTATTGGGAAAGTCATCTCCGGTGAACTTTTGTATTGGGAAAGTCATGCCCGGTGAACTTTTGTATTGGGAAAGTCATGCCCGGTGAACTTTTGTATTGGGAAAGTCATCTCCGGTGAACTTTTGTATTGGAAAAGTCATGCCCGGTGAACTTTTGTATTGGGAAAGTCATGCCCGGTGAACTTTTGTATTGGGAAAGTCATGCCCGGTGAACTTTTGTATTGGGAAAGTCATGCCCGGTGAACTTTTGTATTGGGAAATTCATCTCCGGTGAACTTTTGTATTGGGAAATTCATCTCCGGTGAACTTTTCTATGGGAAAAGTCATCTCCGGTGAACTTTTGTATTTTGAAAGTCATCTCCGGTGAACTTTTGTATTGGGAAAGACATGCCCGGTGAACTTTTGTATTGGGAAAGTCATCTCCGGTGAACTTTTGTATTGGGAAAGTCATCTCCGGTGAACTTTTGTATTGGGAAAGTCATGCCCGGTGAACTTTTCTATTGGGAAAGTCATCTCCGGTGAACTTTTGTATTGGGAAAGTCATGCCCGGTGAACTTTTGTATGGGAAAAGTCATCTCCGGTGAACTTTTCTATGGGAAAAGTCATCTCCGGTGAACTTTTGTATTGGGAAAGTCATGCCCGGTGAACTTTTGTATTGGGAAAGTCATCTCCGGTGAACTTTTGTATTGGGACAGTCATGCCCGGTGAACTTTTGTATTGGGAAAGTCATGCCCGGTGAACTTTTGTATTGGGAAAGTCATGCCCGGTGAACTTTTGTATTGGAAAAGTCATGCCCGGTGAACTTTTGTATTGGGAAAGTCATGCCCGGTGAACTTTTGTATTGGGAAAGTCATCTCCGGTGAACTTTTGTATTGGGAAAGTCATGCCCGGTGAACTTTTGTATTGGGAAAGTCATCTCCGGTGAACTTTTCTATGGGAAAAGTCATCTCCGATGAACTTTTGTCATGCCCGGTGAACTTTTGTATTGGGAAAGTCATGCCCGGTGAACTTTTGTATTGGGAAAGTCATGCCCGGTGAACTTTTGTATTGGGAAAGTCATCTCCGGTGAACCTTTGTATTGGGAAAGTCATGCCCGGTGAACTTTTGTATTGGGAAAGTCATGCCCGGTGAACTTTTGTATTGGGAAAGTCATCTCCGGTGAACTTTTGTATTGGGAAAGTCATCTCCGGTGAACTTTTGTATTGGGAAAGTCATCTCCGGTGAACTTTTGTATTGGGAAAGTCATCTCCGGTGAACTTTTGTATTGGGAAAGTCATCTCCGGTGAACTTTTGTATTGGGAAAGTCATGCCCGGTGAACTTTTGTATTGGGAAAGTAATTTCCGGTGAACTTTTGTATTGGGAAAGTCATGCCCGGTGAACTTTTGTATTGGGAAAGTCATCTCCGGTGAACTTTTCTATGGGAAAAGTCATCTCCGGTGAACTTTTGTATTGGGAAAGTCATGCCCGGTGAACTTTTGTATTGGGAAAGTCATCTCCGGTGAACTTTTGTATTGGGAAAGTCATGCCCGGTGAACTTTTGTATTGGGAAAGTCATGCCCGGTGAACTTTTGTATTGGGAAAGTCATGCCCGGTGAACTTTTGTATTGGGAAAGTCATGCCCGGTGAACTTTTGTATTGGGAAAGTCATCTCCGGTGAACTTTTGTATTGGGAAAGTCATGCCCGGTGAACTTTTGTATTGGGAAAGTCATGCCCGGTGAACTTTTATATTGGGAAAGTCATGCCCGGTGAACTTTTGTATTGGGAAAGTCATCTCCGGTGAACTTTTCTATGGGAAAAGTCATCTCCGGTGAACTTTTGTATTGGGAAAGTCATCTCCGGTGAACTTTTGTATTGGGAAAGTCATGCCCGGTGAACTTTTGTATTGGGAAAGTCATGGCCGGTGAACTTTTATATTGGGAAAGTCATGCCCGGTGAACTTTTGTATTGGGAAAGTCAACTCCGGTGAACTTTTCTATGGGAAAAGTCATCTCCGGTGAACTTTTGTATTGGGAAAGTCATGCCCGGTGAACTTTTGTATTGGGAAAGTCATGCCCGGTGAACTTTTGTATTGGGAAAGTCATCTCCGGTGAACTTTTGTATTGGGAAAGTCATGCCCGGTGAACTTTTGTATTGGGAAAGTCATCTCCGGTGAACTTTTCTATGGGAAAAGTCATCTCCGGTGAACTTTTGTATTGGGAAAGTCATCTCCGGTGAACTTTTGTATTGGGAAAGTCATGCCCGGTGAACTTTTGTATTGGGAAAGTCATCTCCGGTGAACTTTTGTATTGGGAAAGTCATCTCCGGTGAACTTTTGTATTGGGAAAGTCATGCCCGGTGAACTTTTGTATTGGGAAAGTCATGCCCGGTGAACTTTTGTATTGGGAAAGTTATCTCCGGTGAACTTTTGTATTGGGAAAGTCATGCCCGGTGAACTTTTGTATTGGGAAAGTCATGCCCGGTGAACTTTTGTATTGGGAAAGTCACATCCGGTGAACTTTTGTATTGGGAAAGTCATGCCCGGTGAACTTTTGTATTGGGAAAGTCATGCCCGGTGAACTTTTGTATTGGGAAAGTCATGCCCGGTGAACTTTTGTATTGGGAAAGTCATCTCCGGTGAACTTTTCTATGGGAAAAGTCATCTCCGGTGAACTTTTGTATTGGGAAAGTCATCTCCGGTGAACTTTTGTATTGGGAAAGTCATGCCCGGTGAACTTTTGTATTGGGAAAGTCATCTCCGGTGAACTTTTCTATGGGAAAAGTCATCTCCGGTGAACTTTTGTATTGGGAAAGTCATGCCCGGTGAACTTTTGTATTGGGAAAGTCATCTCCGGTGAACTTTTGTATTGGGAAAGTCATGCCCGGTGAACTTTTGTATTGGGAAAGTCATGCCCGGTGAACTTTTGTATTGGGAAAGTCATCTCCGGTGAACTTTTGTATTGGGAAAGTCATGCCCGGTGAACTTTTGTATTGGGAAAGTCATCTCCGGTGAACTTTTCTATGGGAAAAGTCATCTCCGGTGAACTTTTGTATTGGGAAAGTCATCTCCGGTGAACTTTTGTATTGGGAAAGTCATGCCCGGTGAACTTTTGTATTGGGAAAGTCATGCCCGGTGAACTTTTGTATTGGGAAAGTCATGCCCGGTGAACTTTTGTATTGGGAAAGTCATGCCCGGTGAACTTTTGTATTGGGAAAGTCATGCCCGGTGAACTTTTGTATTGGGAAAGTCATGCCCGGTGAACTTTTGTATTGGGAAAGTCATGCCCGGTGAACTTTTGTATTGGGAAAGTCATGCTCGGTGAACTTTTGTATTGGGAAAGTCATGCCCGGTGAACTTTTGTATTGGGAAAGTCATCTCCGGTGAACTTTTGTATTGGGAAAGTCATGCCCGGTGAACTTTTGTATTGGGAAAGTCATGCCCGGTGAACTTTTGTATTGGGAAAGTCATCTCCGGTGAACTTTTGTGTTGTGAAAGTCATGCCCGGTGAACTTTTGTATTGGGAAAGTCATGCCCGGTGAACTTTTGTATTGTGAAAGTCATGCCCGGTGAACTTTTGTATTGGGAAAGTCATGCCCGGTGAACTTTTGTATTGGGAAAGTCATGCCCGGTGAACTTTTGTATTGGGAAAGTCATGCCCGGTGAACTTTTGTATTGGGAAAGTCATCTCCGGTGAACTTTTCTATGGGAAAAGTCATCTCCGGTGAACTTTTGTATTGGGAAAGTCATGCCCGGTGAACTTTTGTATTGGGAAAGTCATCTCCGGTGAACTTTTGTATTGGGAAAGTCATGCCCGGTGAACTTTTGTATTGGGAAAGTCATGCCCGGTGAACTTTTGTATTGGGAAAGTCATGCCCGGTGAACTTTTGTATTGGGAAAGTCATGCCCGGTGAACTTTTGTATTGGGAAAGTCATCTCCGGTGAACTTTTGTATTGGGAAAGTCATGCCCGGTGAACTTTTATATTGGGAAAGTCATGCCCGGTGTACTTTTGTATTGGGAAAGTCATGCCCGGTGAACTTTTGTATTGGGAAAGTCATCTCCGGTGAACTTTTCTATGGGAAAAGTCATCTCCGGTGAACTTTTGTATTGGGAAAGTCATCTCCGGTGAACTTTTGTATTGGGAAAGTCATGCCCGGTGAACTTTTGTATTGGGAAAGTCAACTCCGGTGAACTTTTCTATGGGAAAAGTCATCTCCGGTGAACTTTTGTATTGGGAAAGTCATGCCCGGTGAACTTTTGTATTGGGAAAGTCATGCCCGGTGAACTTTTGTATTGGGAAAGTCATCTCCGGTGAACTTTTGTATTGGGAAAGTCATGCCCGGTGAACTTTTGTATTGGGAAAGTCATGCCCGGTGAACTTTTGTATTGGGAAAGTCATGCCCGGTGAACTTTTGTATTGGGAAAGTCATGGCCGGTGAACTTTTGTATTGGGAAAGTCATGCCCGGTGAACTTTTGTATTGGGAAAGTCATGCCCGGTGAACTTTTGTATTGGGAAAGTCATGCCCGGTGAACTTTTGTATTGGGAAAGTCATCTCCGGTGAACTTTTCTATGGGAAAAGTCATCTCCGGTGAACTTTTGTATTGGGAAAGTCATGCCCGGTGAACTTTTGTATTGGGAAAGTCATGTCCGGTGAACTTTTGTATTGGGAAAGTCATCTCCGGTGAACTTTTGTATTGGGAAAGTCACGCCCGGTGAACTTTTGTATTGGGAAAGTCATGCCCGGTGAACTTTTGTATTGGGAAAGTCATGCCCGGTGAACTTTTGTATTGGGAAAGTCATGCCCGGTGAACTTTTGTATTGGGAAAGTCATCTCCGGTGAACTTTTCTATGGGAAAAGTCATCTCCGGTGAACTTTTGTATTGGGAAAGTCATGCCCGGTGAACTTTTGTATTGGGAAAGTCATGCCCGGTGAACTTTTGTATTGGGAAAGTCATGCCCGGTGAACTTTTGTATTGGGAAAGTCATGCCCTGTGAACTTTTGTATTGGGAAAGTCATCTCCGGTGAACTTTTGTATTGGGAAAGTCATGCCCGGTGAACTTTTGTATTGGGAAAGTCATGCCCGGTGAACTTTTCTATGGGAAAAGTCATGCCCGGTGAACTTTTGTATTGGGAAAGTCATGACCGGTGAACTTTTGTATTGGGAAAGTCATGCCCGGTGAACTTTTGTATTGGGAAAGTCATGCCCGGTGAACTTTTGTATTGGGAAAGACATCTCCGGTGAACTTTTGTATTGGAAAAGTCATGCCCGGTGAACTTTTGTATTGGGAAAGTCATGCCCGGTGAACTTTTGTATTGGGAAAGTCATGCCCGGTGAACTTTTGTATTGGGAAAGTCATGCCCTGTGAACTTTTGTATTGGGAAAGTCATGCCCGGTGAACTTTTGTATTGGGAAAGTCATGCCCGGTGAACTTTTGTATTGGGAAAGTCATGCCCGGTGAACTTTTGTATTGGGAAAGTCATGCCCGGTGAACTTTTGTATTGGGAAAGTCATGCCCGGTGAACTTTTGTATTGGGAAAGTCATGCCCGGTGAACTTTTGTATTGGGAAAGTCATGCCCGGTGAACTTTTGTATTGGGAAAGTCATCTCCGGTGAACTTTTGTATTGGGAAAGTCATGCCCGGTGAACTTTTGTATTGGGAAAGTCATCTCCGGTGAACTTTT
The DNA here is from genome assembly GCF_047663935.1 of Musca autumnalis. Taxonomy (NCBI): domain Eukaryota; kingdom Metazoa; phylum Arthropoda; class Insecta; order Diptera; family Muscidae; genus Musca; species Musca autumnalis. Next base: position 714,141 of record NW_027411778.1, read on the forward strand.
GTATTGGGAAAGTCATGCCCGGTGAACTTTTGTATTGGGAAAGTCATGCCCGGTGAACTTTTGTATTGGGAAAGTCATCTCCGGTGAACTTTTCTATGGGAAAAGTCATCTCCGGTGAACTTTTGTATTGGGAAAGTCATGCCCGGTGAACTTTTGTATTGGGAAAGTCATCTCCGGTGAACTTTTGTATTGGAAAGTCATGCCCGGTGAACTTTTATATTGGGAAAGTCATGCCCGGTGAACTTTTGTATTGGGAATGTCATGCCCGGTGAACTTTTGTATTGGGAAAGTCATGCCCGGTGAACTTTTGTATTGGGAAAGTCATGCCCGGTGAACTTTTGTATTGGGAAAGTCATGCCCGGTGAACTTTTGTATTGGGAAAGTCATGCCCGGTGAACTTTTGTATTGGGAAAGTCATGCCCGGTGAACTTTTGTATTGGGAAAGTCATGCCCGGTGAACTTTTGTATTGGGAAAGTCATGCCCGGTGAACTTTTGTATTGGGAAAGTCATGCCCGGTGAACTTTTGTATTGGGAAAGTCATGCCCGGTGAACTTTTGTATTGGGAAAGTCATCTCCGGTGAACTTTTGTATTGGGAAAGTCATCTCCGGTGAACTTTTGTATTGGGAAAGTCATCTCCGGTGAACTTTTGTATTGGGATAGTCATGCCCGGTGAACTTTTGTATTGGGAAAGTCATGCCCGGTGAACTTTTCTATGGGAAAAGTCATCTCCGGTGAACTTTTGTATTGGGAAAGTCATCTCCGGTGAACTTTTGTATTGGGATAGTCATCTCCGGTGAACTTTTCTATGGGAAAAGTCATCTCCGGTGAACTTTTGTATTGGGAAAGTCATGCCCGGTGAACTTTTGTATTGGGAAAGTCATGCCCGGTGAACTTTTCTATGGGAAAAGTCATCTCCGGTGAACTTTTGTATTGGGAAAGTCATCTCCGGTGAACTTTTGTATTGGGAAAGTCATGCCCGGTGAACTTTTGTATTGGGAAAGTCATCTCCGGTGAACTTTTCTATGGGAAAAGTCATCTCCGGTGAACTTTTGTATTGGGAAAGTCATCTCCTGTGAACTTTTGTATTGGGAAAGTCATGCCCGGTGAACTTTTGTATTGGGAAAGTCATGCCCGGTGAACTTTTGTATTGGGAAAGTCATGCCCGGTGAACTTTTGTATTGGGAAAGTCATCTCCGGTGAACTTTTGTATTGGGAAAGTCATGCCCGGTGAACTTTTGTATTGGGAAAGTCATGCCCGGTGAACTTTTGTATTGGGAAAGTCATGCCCGGTGAACTTTTGTATTGGGAAAGTCATGCCCGGTGAACTTTTGTATTGGGAAAGTCATGCCCGGTGAACTTTTGTATTGGAAAGTCATCTCCGGTGAACTTTTGTATTGGGAAAGTCATGCCCGGTGAACTTTTGTATTGGGAAAGTCATGCTCGGTGAACTTTTGTATTGGGAAAGTCATGCCCGGTGAACTTTTGTATTGGGAAAGTCATGCCCGGTGAACTTTTGTATTGGGAAAGTCATGCCCGGTGAACTTTTGTATTGGGAAAGTAATGCCCGGTGCACTTTTGTATTGGGAAAGTCATGCCCGGTGAACTTTTGTATTGGGAAAGTCATCTCCGGTGAACTTTTGTATTGGGAAAGTCATCTCCGGTGAACTTTTGTATTGGGAAAGTCATGCCCAGTGAACTTTTGTATTGGGAAAGTCATCTCCGGTGAACTTTTCTATGGGAAAAGTCATCTCCGGTGAACTTTTGTATTGGGAAAGTCATCTCCGGTGAACTTTTGTATTGGGAAAGTCATGCCCGGTGAACTTTTGTATTGGGAAAGTCATCTCCGGTGAACTTTTGTATTGGGAAAGTCATCTCCGGTGAACTTTTCTATGGGAAAAGTCATCTCCGGTGAACTTTTCTATGGGAAAAGTCATCTCCGGTGAACTTTTGTATTGGGAAAGTCATGCCCGGTGAACTTTTGTATTGGGAAAGTCATGCCCGGTGAACTTTTGTATTGGGAAAGTCATGCCCGGTGAACTTTTGTATTGGGAAAGTCATGCCCGGTGAACTTTTGTATTGGGAAAGTCATCTCCGGTGAACTTTTGTATTGGGAAAGTCATGCCCGGTGAACTTTTGTATTGGGAAAGTCATGCCCGGTGAACTTTTGTATTGGGAAAGTCATCTCCGGTGAACTTTTGTATTGGGAAAGTCATGCCCGGTGAACTTTTGTATTGGGAAAGTCATGCCCGGTGAGCTTTTGTATTGGGAAAGTCATGCCCGGTGAACTTTTGTATTGGGAAAGTCATGCCCGGTGAACTTTTGTATTGGGAAAGTCATCTCCGGTGAACTTTTGTATTGGGAAAGTCATGCCCGGTGAACTTTTGTATTGGGAAAGTCATCTCCGGTGAACTTTTGTATTGAAAAGTCATGCCCGGTGAACTTTTGTATTGGGAAAGTCATCTCCGGTGAACTTTTCTATGGGAAAAGTCATCTCCGGTGAACTTTTGTATTTTGAAAGTCATCTCCGGTGAACTTTTGTATTGGGAAAGTCATGCCCGGTGAACTTTTGTATTGGGAAAGTCATCTCCGGTGAACTTTTGTATTGGGAAAGTCATGCCCGGTGAACTTTTGTATTGGGAAAGTCATCTCCGGTGAACTTTTGTATTGGGAAAGTCATCTCCGGTGAACTTTTCTATGGGAAAAGTCATCTCCGGTGAACTTTTGTATTGGGAAAGTCATCTCCGGTGAACTTTTGTATTGAGAAAGTCATGCCCGGTGAACTTTTGTATTGGGAAAGTCATGCCCGGTGACCTTTTGTATTGGGAAAGTCATGCCCGGTGAACTTTTGTATTGGGAAAGTCATCTCCGGTGAACTTTTGTATTGGGAAAGTCATCTCCGGTGAACTTTTGTATTGGGAAAGTCATGCCCGGTGAACTTTTGTATTGGGAAAGTCATCTCCGGTGAACTTTTCTATGGGAAAAGTAATCTCCGGTGAACTTTTGTATTGGGAAAGTCATCTCCGGTGAACTTTTGTATTGGGAAAGTCATGCCCGGTGAACTTTTGTATTGGGAAAGTCATGCCCGGTGAACTTTTGTATTGGGAAAGTCATCTCCGGTGAACTTTTCTATGGGAAAAGTCATCTCCGGTGAACTTATTTATTGGGAAAGTCATGCCCGGTGAACTTTTGTATTGGGAAAGTCATGCCCGGTGAACTTTTGTATTGGGAAAGTCATGCCCGGTGAACTTTTGTATTGGGAAAGTCATGCCCGGTGAACTTTTGTATTGGGAAAGTCATGCCCGGTGAACTTTTGTATTGGGAAAGTCATCTCCGGTGAACTTTTGTATTGGGAAAGTCATGCCCGGTGAACTTTTGTATTGGGAAAGTCATGTCCGGTGAACTTTTGTATTGGGAAAGTCATGCCCGGTGAACTTTTGTATTGGGAAAGTCATCTCCGGTGAACTTTTCTATGGGAAAAGTCATCTCCGGTGAACTTTTGTATTGGGAAAGTCATGCCCGGTGAACTTTTGTATTGGGAAAGTCATGCCCGGTGAACTTTTGTATTGGGAAAGTCATGCCCGGTGAACTTTTGTATTGGGAAAGTCATGCCCGGTGAACTTTTGTATTGGGAAAGTCATGCCCGGTGAACTTTTGTATTGGGAAAGTCATGCCCGGTGAACTTTTGTATTGGGAAAGTCATGCCCGGTGAACTTTTGTATTGGGAAAGTCATGCCCGGTGAACTTTTGTATTGGGAAAGTCATCTCCGGTGAACTTTTCTATGGGAAAAGTCATCTCCGGTGAACTTTTGTATTGGGAAAGTCACGCCCGGTGAACTTTTGTATTGGGAAAGTCATGCCCGGTGAACTTTTGTATTGGGAAAGTCATGCCCGGTGAACTTTTGTATTGGGAAAGTCATGCCCGGTGAACTTTTGTATTGGGAAATTCATCTCCGGTGAACTTTTGTATTGGGAAAGTCATGCCCGGTGAACTTTTGTATTGGGAAAGTCATCTCCGGTGAACTTTTGTATTGGGAAAGTCATGCCCGATGAACTTTTGTATTGGGAAAGTCATGCCCGGTGAACTTTTGTATTGGGAAAGTCATGCCCGGTGAACTTTTGTATTATGAAAGTCATGCCCGGTGAACTTTTGTATTGGGAAAGTCATGCCCGGTGAACTTTTGTATTGGGAAAGTCATCTCCGGTGAACTTTTGTATTGGGAAAGTCATGCCCGGTGAACTTTTGTATTGGGAAAGTCATGCCCGGTGAACTTTTGTATTGGGAAAGTCATCTCCGGTGAACTTTTGTATTGGAAAAGTCATGCCCGGTGAACTTTTGTATTGGGAAAGTCATGCCCGGTGAACTTTTGTATTGGGAAAGTCATGCCCGGTGAACTTTTGTATTGGGAAAGTCATGCCCGGTGAACTTTTGTATTGGGAAATTCATCTCCGGTGAACTTTTGTATTGGGAAATTCATCTCCGGTGAACTTTTCTATGGGAAAAGTCATCTCCGGTGAACTTTTGTATTTTGAAAGTCATCTCCGGTGAACTTTTGTATTGGGAAAGACATGCCCGGTGAACTTTTGTATTGGGAAAGTCATCTCCGGTGAACTTTTGTATTGGGAAAGTCATGCCCGGTGAACTTTTGTATTGGGAAAGTCATCTCCGGTGAACTTTTGTATTGGGAAAGTCATGCCCGGTGAACTTTTGTATTGGGAAAGTCATCTCCGGTGAACTTTTCTATGGGAAAAGTCATCTCCGGTGAACTTTTGTATTTTGAAAGTCATCTCCGGTGAACTTTTGTATTGGGAAAGTCATGCCCGGTGAACTTTTGTATTGGGAAAGTCATCTCCGGTGAACTTCTGTATTGGGAAAGTCATGCCCGGTGAACTTTTGTATTGGGAAAGTCATCTCCGGTGAACTTTTGTATTGGGAAAGTCATCTCCGGTGAACTTTTCTATGGGAAAAGTCATCTCCGGTGAACTTTTGTATTGGGAAAGTCATCTCCGGTGAACTTTTGTATTGGGAAAGTCATGCCCGGTGAACTTTTGTATTGGGAAAGTCATGCCCGGTGAACTTTTGTATTGGGAAAGTCATGCCCGGTGAACTTTTGTATTGGGAAAGTCATCTCCGGTGAACTTTTGTATTGGGAAAGTCATCTCCGGTGAACTTTTGTATTGGGAAAGTCATGCCCGGTGAACTTTTGTATTGGGAAAGTCATCTCCGGTGAACTTTTCAATGGGAAAAGTAATCTCCGGTGAACTTTTGTATTGGGAAAGTCATCTCCGGTGAACTTTTGTATTGGGAAAGTCATGCCCGGTGAACTTTTGTATTGGGAAAGTCATGCCCGGTGAACTTTTGTATTGGGAAAGTCATCTCCGGTGAACTTTTCTATGGGAAAAGTCATCTCCGGTGAACTTATTTATTGGGAAAGTCATGCCCGGTGAACTTTTGTATTGGGAAAGTCATCTCCGGTGAACTTTTGTATTGGGAAAGTCATGCCCGGTGAACTTTTGTATTGGGAAAGTCATGTCCGGTGAACTTTTGTATTGGGAAAGTCATCTCCGGTAAACTTTTGTATTGGGAAAGTCATGCCCTGTGAACTTTTGTATTGGGAAAGTCATCTCCGGTGAACTTTTGTATTGGGAAAGTCATGCCCGGTGAACTTTTGTATTGGGAAAGTCATCTCCGGTGAACTTTTCTATGGGAAAATCATCTCCGGTAAACTTTTCTATGGGAAAGTCATCTCCGGTGAACTTTTGTATTGGGAAAGTCATGCCCGGTGAACTTTTGTATTGGGAAAGTCATCTCCGGTGAACTTTTCTATGGGAAAAGTCATCTCCGGTGAACTTATTTATTGGGAAAGTCATGCCCGGTGAACTTTTGTATTGGGAAAGTCATGCCCGGTGAACTTTTGTATTGGGAAAGTCATGCCCGGTGAACTTTTGTATTGGGAAAGTCATCTCCGGTGAACTTTTGTATTGGGAAAGTCATCTCCGGTGAACTTTTCTATGGGAAAAGTCATCTCCGGTGAACTTTTGTATTTTGAAAGTCACCTCCGGTGAACTTTTGTATTGGGAAAGTCATGCCCGGTGAACTTTTGTATTGGGAAAGTCATGCCCGGTGAACTTTTGTATTGGGAAAGTCATGCCCGGTGAACTTTTGTATTGGGAAAGTCATCTCCGGTGAACTTTTCTATGGGAAAAGTCATCTCCGGTGAACTTTTGTATTGGGAAAGTCATGCCCGGTGAACTTTTGTATTGGGAAAGTCATGCCAGGTGAACTTTTGTATTATGAAAGTCATGCCCGGTGAACTTTTGTATTGGGAAAGTCATGCCCGGTGAACTTTTGCATTGGGAAAGTCATGCCCGGTGAACTTTTGTATTGGGAAAGTCATCTCCGGTGAACTTTTGTATTGGGAAAGTCATGCCCGGTGAACTTTTGTATTGGGAAAGTCATGCCCGGTGAACTTTTGTATTGGGAAAGTCATCTCCGGTGAACTTTTGTATTGGGAAAGTCATGCCCGGTGAACTTTTGTATTGGGAAAGTCATGTCCGGTGAACTTTTGTATTGGGAAAGTCATCTCCGGTGAACTTTTGTATTGGGAAAGTCATGCCCGGTGAACTTTTGTATTGGGAAAGTCATGCCCGGTGAACTTTAGTATTGGGAAAGTCGTGCCCGGTGAACTTTTGTATTGGGAAAGTCATGCCCGGTGAACTTTTGTATTGGGAAAGTCATGCCCGGTGAACTTTTGTATTGGGAAAGTCATGCCCGGTGAACTTTTGTATTGGGAAAGTCATGCCCGGTGAACTTTTGTATTGGGAAAGTCATGCCCGGTGAACTTTTGTATTGGGAAAGTCATGCTCGGTGAACTTTTGTATTGGGAAAGTCATGCCCGGTGAACTTTTGTATTGGGAAAGTCATCTCCGGTGAACTTTTGTATTGGGAAAGTCATGCCCGGTGAACTTTTGTATTGGGAAAGTCATGCCCGGTGAACTTTTGTATTGGGAAAGTCATCTCCGGTGAACTTTTCTATGGGAAAATCATCTCCGGTAAACTTTTCTATGGGAAAGTCATCTCCGGTGAACTTTTGTATTGGGAAAGTCATGCCCGGTGAACTTTTGTATTGGGAAAGTCATGTCCGGTGAACTTTTGTATTGGGAAAGTCATCTCCGGTGAACTTTTGTATTGGGAAAGTCATGCCCGGTGAACTTTTGTATTGGGCAAGTCGTGCCCGGTGAACTTTTGTATTGGGAAAGTCATCTCCGGTGAACTTTTGTATTGGGAAAGTCATGCCCGGTGAACTTTTGTATTGGGAAAGTCATGCCCGGTGAACTTTTGTATTGGGAAAGTCATCTCCGGTGAACTTTTGTATTGGGAAAGTCATGCCCGGTGAACTTTTGTATTGGGAAAGTCATGCCCGGTGAACTTTTGTATTGGGAAAGTCATCTCCGGTGAACTTTTGTATTGGGAAAGTCATGCCCGGTGAACTTTTGTATTGGGAAAGTCATGTCCGGTGAACTTTTGTATTGGGAAAGTCATCTCCGGTGAACTTTTGTATTGGGAAAGTCATGCCCGGTGAACTTTTGTATTGGGAAAGTCATGCCCGGTGAACTTTAGTATTGGGAAAGTCGTGCCCGGTGAACTTTTGTATTGGGAAAGTCATGCCCGGTGAACTTTTGTATTGGGAAAGTCATGCCCGGTGAACTTTTGTATTGGGAAAGTCATGCCCGGTGAACTTTTGTATTGGGAAAGTCATGCCCGGTGAACTTTTGTATTGGGAAAGTCATGCCCGGTGAACTTTTGTATTGGGAAAGTCATGCTCGGTGAACTTTTGTATTGGGAAAGTCATGCCCGGTGAACTTTTGTATTGGGAAAGTCATCTCCGGTGAACTTTTGTATTGGGAAAGTCATGCCCGGTGAACTTTTGTATTGGGAAAGTCATGCCCGGTGAACTTTTGTATTGGGAAAGTCATCTCCGGTGAACTTTTCTATGGGAAAATCATCTCCGGTAAACTTTTCTATGGGAAAGTCATCTCCGGTGAACTTTTGTATTGGGAAAGTCATGCCCGGTGAACTTTTGTATTGGGAAAGTCATGTCCGGTGAACTTTTGTATTGGGAAAGTCATCTCCGGTGAACTTTTGTATTGGGAAAGTCATGCCCGGTGAACTTTTGTATTGGGCAAGTCGTGCCCGGTGAACTTTTGTATTGGGAAAGTCATCTCCGGTGAACTTTTGTATTGGGAAAGTCATGCCCGGTGAACTTTTGTATTGGGAAAGTCATCTCCGGTGAACTTTTCTATGGGAAAATCATCTCCCGTAAACTTTTCTATGGGAAAGTCATCTCCGGTGAACTTTTGTATTGGGAAAGTCATGTCCGGTGAACTTTTGTATTTGGAAAGTCATCTCCGGTGAACTTTTGTATTGGAAAAGTCATGCCCGGTGAATTTTTGTATTGGGAAAGTCATGCCCTGTGAACTTTTGTATTGGGCAAGTCGTGCCCGGTGAACTTTTGCATTGGGAAAGTCATGCCCGGTGAACTTTGTATTGGGAAAGTCATGCCCGGTGAACTTTTGTATTGGGAAAGTCATGCCCGGTGAACTTTTGTATTGGGAAAGTCATGCCCGGTGAACTTTTGTATTGGGAAAGTCATGCCCGGTGAACTTTTGTATTGGGAAAGTCATCTCCGGTGAACTTTTCTATGGGAAAAGTCATCTCCGGTGAACTTTTCTATGGGAAAGTCATCTCCGGTGAACTTTTGTATTGGGAAAGTCATGCCCGGTGAACTTTTGTATTGGGAAAGTCATGCCCGGTGAACTTTTCTATGGGAAAAGTCATCTCCGGTGAACTTTTGTATTGGGAAAGTCATGCCCGGTGAACTTTTGTATTGGGAAAGTCATGCCCGGTGAACTTTTGTATTGGGAAAGTCATGCCCGGTGAACTTTTGTATTGGGAAAGTCATCTCCGGTGAACTTTTCTATGGGAAAAGTCATCTCCGGTGAACTTTTCTATGGGAAAGTCAACTCCGGTGAACTTTTGTATTGGGAAAGTCATGCCCGGTGAACTTTTCTATGGGAAAAGTCATCTCCGGTGAACTTTTGTATTGGGAAAGTCATGCCCGGTGAACTTTTGTATTGGGAAAGTCATGCCCGGTGAACTTTTGTATTGGGAAAGTCATGCCCGGTGAACTTTTGTATTGGGAAAGTCATGCCCGGTGAACTTTTGTATTGGGAAAGTCATCTCCGGTGAACTTTTCTATGGGAAAAGTCATCTCCGGTGAACTTTTGTATTGGGAAAGTCATGCCCGGTGAACTTTTGTATTGGGAAAGTCATGCCCGGTGAACTTTTGCATTGGGAAAGTCATGCCCGGTGAACTTTTGTATTGGGAAAGTCATCTCCGGTGAACTTTTGTATTGGGAAAGTCATGCCCGGTGAACTTTTGTATTGGGAAAGTCATGCCCGGTGAACTTTTGTATTGGGAAAGTCATCTCCGGTGAACTTTTGTATTGGGAAAGTCATGCCCGGTGAACTTTTGTATTGGGAAAGTCATGTCCGGTGAACTTTTGTATTGGGAAAGTCATCTCCGGTGAACTTTTGTATTGGGAAAGTCATGCCCGGTGAACTTTTGTATTGGGAAAGTCATGCCCGGTGAACTTTAGTATTGGGAAAGTCGTGCCCGGTGAACTTTTGTATTGGGAAAGTCATGCCCGGTGAACTTTTGTATTGGGAAAGTCATGCCCGGTGAACTTTTGTATTGGGAAAGTCATGCCCGGTGAACTTTTGTATTGGGAAAGTCATGCCCGGTGAACTTTTGTATTGGGAAAGTCATGCCCGGTGAACTTTTGTATTGGGAAAGTCATGCTCGGTGAACTTTTGTATTGGGAAAGTCATGCCCGGTGAACTTTTGTATTGGGAAAGTCATCTCCGGTGAACTTTTGTATTGGGAAAGTCATGCCCGGTGAACTTTTGTATTGGGAAAGTCATGCCCGGTGAACTTTTGTATTGGGAAAGTCATCTCCGGTGAACTTTTCTATGGGAAAATCATCTCCGGTAAACTTTTCTATGGGAAAGTCATCTCCGGTGAACTTTTGTATTGGGAAAGTCATGTCCGGTGAACTTTTGTATTTGGAAAGTCATCTCCGGTGAACTTTTGTATTGGGAAAGTCATGACCGGTGAACTTTTGTATTGGGAAAGTCATGCCCTGTGAACTTTTGTATTGGGCAAGTCGTGCCCGGTGAACTTTTGTATTGGGAAAGTCATCTCCGGTGAACTTTTGTATTGGGAAAGTCATGCCCGGTGAACTTTTGTATTGGGAAAGTCATCTCCGGTGAACTTTTCTATGGGAAAATCATCTCCGGTAAACTTTTCTATGGGAAAGTCATCTCCGGTGAACTTTTGTATTGGGAAAGTCATGTCCGGTGAACTTTTGTATTTGGAAAGTCATCTCCGGTGAACTTTTGTATTGGAAAAGTCATGCCCGGTGAATTTTTGTATTGGGAAAGTCATGCCCTGTGAACTTTTGTATTGGGCAAGTCGTGCCCGGTGAACTTTTGCATTGGGAAAGTCATGCCCGGTGAACTTTGTATTGGGAAAGTCATGCCCGGTGAACTTTTGTATTGGGAAAGTCATGCCCGGTGAACTTTTGTATTGGGAAAGTCATGCCCGGTGAACTTTTGTATTGGGAAAGTCATGCCCGGTGAACTTTTGTATTGGGAAAGTCATCTCCGGTGAACTTTTCTATGGGAAAAGTCATCTCCGGTGAACTTTTCTATGGGAAAGTCATCTCCGGTGAACTTTTGTATTGGGAAAGTCATGCCCGGTGAACTTTTGTATTGGGAAAGTCATGCCCGGTGAACTTTTCTATGGGAAAAGTCATCTCCGGTGAACTTTTGTATTGGGAAAGTCATGCCCGGTGAACTTTTGTATTGGGAAAGTCATGCCCGGTGAACTTTTGTATTGGGAAAGTCATGCCCGGTGAACTTTTGTATTGGGAAAGTCATCTCCGGTGAACTTTTCTATGGGAAAAGTCATCTCCGGTGAACTTTTCTATGGGAAAGTCAACTCCGGTGAACTTTTGTATTGGGAAAGTCATGCCCGGTGAACTTTTCTATGGGAAAAGTCATCTCCGGTGAACTTTTGTATTGGGAAAGTCATGCCCGGTGAACTTTTGTATTGGGAAAGTCATGCCCGGTGAACTTTTGTATTGGGAAAGTCATGCCCGGTGAACTTTTGTATTGGGAAAGTCATGCCCGGTGAACTTTTGTATTGGGAAAGTCATCTCCGGTGAACTTTTCTATGGGAAAAGTCATCTCCGGTGAACTTTTGTATTGGGAAAGTCATGCCCGGTGAACTTTTGCATTGGTGAACTTTTCTATGGGAAAAGTCATCTCCGGTGAACTTTTGTATTGGGAAAGTCATGCCCGGTGAACTTTTGTATTGGGAAAGTCATGCCCGGTGAACTTTTGTATTGGGAAAGTCATCTCCGGTGAACTTTTCTATGGGAAAAGTCATCTCCGGTGAACTTTTGTATTGGGAAAGTCATCTCCGGTGAACTTTTGTATTGGGAAAGTCATGCACGGTGAACTTTTGTATTGGGAAAGTCATGCCCGGTGAACTTTTGTATTGGGAAAGTCATGCCCGGTGAACTTTTGTATTGGGAAAGTCATGCCCGGTGAACTTTTGTATTGGGAAAGTCATGCCCGGTGAACTTTTGTATTGGGAAAGTCATATCCGGTGAACTGTTGTATTGGGAAAGTCATGCCCGGTGAACTTTTGTATTGGGAAAGTCATCTCCGGTGAACTTTTCTATGGGAAAAGTCATCTCCGGTGAACTTTTGTATTGGGAAAGTCATGCCCGGTGAACTTTTGTATTGGGAAAGTCATGCCCGGTGAACTTTTGTATTGGGAAAGTCATGCCCGGTGAACTTTTGTATTGGGAAAGTCATGCCCGGTGAACTTTTGTATTGGGAAAGTCATCTCCGGTGAACTTTTGTATTGGGAAAGTCATGCCCGGTGAACCTTTATATTGGGAAAGTCATCTCCGGTGAACTTTTCTATGGGAAAAGTCATCTCCGGTGAACTTTTGTATTGGGAAAGTCATCTCCGGTGAACTTTTGTATTGGGAAAGTCATGCCCGGTGAACTTTTGTATTGGGAAAGTCATGCCCTGTGAACTTTTGTATTGGGCAAGTCGTGCCCGGTGAACTTTTGTATTGGGAAAGTCATCTCCGGTGAACTTTTGTATTGGGAAAGTCATGCCCGGTGAACTTTTGTATTGGGAAAGTCATCTCCGGTGAACTTTTCTATGGGAAAATCATCTCCCGTAAACTTTTCTATGGGAAAGTCATCTCCGGTGAACTTTTGTATTGGGAAAGTCATGTCCGGTGAACTTTTGTATTGGGAAAGTCATGCCCGGTGAACTTTTGTATTGGGAAAGTCGTGCCCGGTGAACTTTTGTATTGGGAAAGTCATCTCCGGTGAACTTTGTATTGGGAAAGTCATGCCCGGTGAACTTTTGTATTGGGAAAGACATGCCCGGTGAACTTTTGTATTGGGAAAGTCATGCCCGGTGAACTTTTGTATTGGGAAAGTCATGCCCGGTGAACTTTTGTATTGGGAAAGTCATCTCCGGTGAACTTTTCTATGGGAAAAGTCATCTCCGGTGAACTTTTCTATGGGAAAGTCATCTCCGGTGAACTTTTGTATTGGGAAAGTCATGCCCGGTGAACTTTTGTATTGGGAAAGTCATGCCCGGTGAACTATTCTATGGGAAAAGTCATCTCCGGTGAACTTTTGTATTGGGAAAGTCATGCCCGGTGAACTTTTGTATTGGGAAAGTCATGCCCGGTGAACTTTTGTATTGGGAAAGTCATGCCCGGTGAACTTTTGTATTGGGAAAGTCATCTCCGGTGAAGTTTTCTATGGGAAAAGTCATCTCCGGTGAACTTTTCTATGGGAAAGTCAACTCCGGTGAACTTTTGTATTGGGAAAGTCATGCCCGGTGAACTTTTTTATGGGAAAAGTCATCTCCGGTGAACTTTTGTATTGGGAAAGTCATGCCCGGTGAACTTTTGTATTGGGAAAGTCATGCCCGGTGAACTTTTGTATTGGGAAAGTCATGCCCGGTGAACTTTTGTATTGGGAAAGTCATGCCCGGTGAACTTTTGTATTGGGAAAGTCATCTCCGGTGAACTTTTCTATGGGAAAAGTCATCTCCGGTGAACTTTTGTATTGGGAAAGTCATGCCCGGTGAACTTTTGTATTGGTGAACTTTTCTATGGGAAAAGTCATCTCCGGTGAACTTTTGTATTGGGAAAGTCATGCCCGGTGAACTTTTGTATTGGGAAAGTCATGCCCGGTGAACTTTTGTATTGGGAAAGTCATCTCCGGTGAACTTTTCTATGGGAAAAGTCATCTCCGGTGAACTTTTGTATTGGGAAAGTCATCTCCGGTGAACTTTTGTATTGGTAAAGTCATGCCCGGTGAACTTTTGTATTGGGAAAGTCATGCCCGGTGAACTTTTGTATTGGGAAAGTCATGCCCGGTGAACTTTTGTATTGGGAAAGTCATGCCCGGTGAACTTTTGTATTGGGAAAGTCATGTCCGGTGAACTTTTGTATTGGGAAAGTCATGCCCGGTGAACTTTTGTATTGGGAAAGTCATCTCCGGTGAACTTTTCTATGGGAAAAGTCATCTCCGGTGAACTTTTGTATTGGGAAAGTCATGCCCGGTGAACTTTTGTATTGGGAAAGTTATGCCCGGTGAACTTTTGTATTGGGAAAGTCATGCCCGGTGAACTTTTGTATTGGGAAAGTCATGCCCGGTGAACTTTTGTATTGGGAAAGTCATCTCCGGTGAACTTTTGTATTGGGAAAGTCATGCCCGGTGAACCTTTATATTGGGAAAGTCATCTCCGGTGAACTTTTCTATGGGAAAAGTCATCTCCGGTGAACTTTTGTATTGGGAAAGTCATCTCCGGTGAACTTTTGTATTGGGAAAGTCATGCCCGGTGAACTTTTGTATTGGGAAAGTCATCTCCGGTGAACTTTTGTATTGGGAAAGTCATGCCCGGTGAACTTTTGTATTGGGAAAGTCATGCCCGGTGAACTTTTGTATTGGGAAAGTCATGCCCGGTGAACTTTTGTATTGGGAAAGTCATGCCCGGTGAACTTTTGTATTGGGAAATCATGCCCGGTGAACTTTTGTATTGGGAAAGTCATGCCCGGTGAACTTTTGTATTGGGAAAGTCATCTCCGGTGAACTTTTGTATTGGGAAAGTCATGCCCGGTGAACTTTTGTATTGGGAAAGTCATGCCCGGTGAACTTTTGTATTGGGAAAGTCATGCCCGGTGAACTTTTGTATTGGGAAAGTCATCTCCGGTGAACTTTTGTATTGGGAAAGTCATGCCCGGTGAACTTTTGTATTGGGAAAGTCATGCCCGGTGAACTTTTGTATTGGGAAAGTCATGCCCGGTGAACTTTTGTATTGGGAAAGTTATGCCCGGTGAACTTTTGTATTGGGAAAGTCATCTCCGGTGAACTTTTGTATTGGGAAAGTCATGCCCGGTGAACTTTTGTATTGGGAAAGTCATGCCCGGTGAACTTTTGTATTGGGAAAGTCATGCGCGGTGAACTTTTGTATTGGGAAAGTCATGCCCGGTGAACTTTTGTATTGGGAAAGTCATGCCCGGTGAACTTTTGTATTGGGAAAGTCATGCCCGGTGAACTTTTGTATTGGGAAAGTCATGCCCGGTGAACTTTTGTATTGGGAAAGTCATGCCCGGTGAACTTTTGTATTGGGAAAGTCATTTCCGGTGAACTTTTGTATTGGGAAAGTCATGCCCGGTGAACTTTTGTATTGGGAAAGTCATGCCCGGTGAACTTTTGTATTGGGAAAGTCATGCCCGGTGAACTTTTGTATTGGGAAAGTCATGCCCGGTGAACTTTTGTATTGGGAAAGTCATGCCCGGTGAACTTGGGAAAGTCATGCGCGGTGAACTTTTGTATTGGGAAAGTCATGCCCGGTGAACTTTTGTATTGGGAAAATCGTGCCCGGTGAACTTTTGTATTGGGAAAGTCATGCCCGGTGAACTTTTGTATTGGGAAAGTCATGCCCGGTGAACTTTTGTATTGGGAAAGTCATGCCCGGTGAACTTTTGTATTGGGAAAGTCATGCCCGGTGAACTTTTGTATTGGGAAAGTCATTTCCGGTGAACTTTTGTATTGGGAAAGTCATGCCCCGTGAGCTTTTGTATTGGGAAAGTCATGCCCGGTGAACTTTTGTATTGGGAAAGTCATGCCCGGTGAACTTTTGTATTGGGAAAGTCATGCCCGGTGAACTTTTGTATTGGGAAAGTCATGCCCGGTGAACTTTTGTATTGGGAAAGTCATCTCCGGTGAACTTTTGTATTGGGAAAGTCATCTCCGGTGAACTTTTGTATTGGCAAAGTCATGCCCGGTGAACTTTTGTATTGGGAAAGTCATGCCCGGTGAACTTTTGTATTGGGAAAGTCATGCCCGGTGAACTTTTGTATTGGGAAAGTCATGCCCGGTGAACTTTTGTATTGGGAAAGTCATGCCCGGTGAACTTTTGTATTGGGAAAGTCATCTCCGGTGAACTTTTGTATTGGGAAAGTCATGCCCGGTGAACTTTTGTATTGGGAAAGTCATGCCCGGTGAACTTTTGTATTGGGAAAGTCATGCCCGGTGAACTTTTGTATTGGGAAAGTCATGCCCGGTGAACTTTTGTATTGGGAAAGTCATGCCCGGTGAACTTTTGTATTGGGAAAGTCATGCCCGGTGAACTTTTGTATTGGGAAAGTCATCTCCGGTGAACTTTTGTATTGGGAAAGTCATGCCCGGTGAACTTTTGTATTGGGAAAGTCATGCCCGGTGAACTTTTGTATTGGGAAAGTCATGCTCGGTGAACTTTTGTATTGGGAAAGTCATGCCCGGTGAACTTTTGTATTGGGAAAGTCATGCCCGGTGAACTTTTGTATTGGGAAAGTCATGCCCGGTGAACTTTTGTATTGGGAAAGTCATGCCCGGTGAACTTTTGTATTGGGAATGTCATGCCCGGTGAACTTTTGTATTGGGAAAGTCATGCCCGGTGAACTTTTGTATTGGGAAAGTCATCTCCGGTGAACTTTTGCATTGGGAAAGTCATGCCCGGTGAATTTTTGTATTGGGAAAGTCATGCCCGGTGAACTTTTGTATTGGGAAAGTCATGCCCTGTGAACTTTTGTATTGGGAAAGTCATCTCCGGTGAACTTTTGTATTGGGAAAGTCATGCCCGGTGAACTTTTGTATTGGGAAAGTCATGTCCGGTAAACTTTTGTATTGGGAAAGTCATCTCCGGTGAACTTTTGTATTGGGAAAGTCATGCCCGGTGAACTTTTGTATTGGGAAAGTCATGCCCGGTGAACTTTTGTATTGGGAAAGTCGTGCCCGGTGAACTTTTGTATTGGGAAAGTCATGCCCGGTGAACTTTTGTATTGGGAAAGTCATGCCCGGTGAACTTTTGTATTGGGAAAGTCATGCCCGGTGAACTTTTGTATTGGGAAAGTCATGCCCGGTGAACTTTTGTATTGGGAAAGTCATGCCCGGTGAACTTTTGTATTGGGAAAGTCATGCCCGGTGAACTTTTGTATTGGGAAAGTCATCTCCGGTGAACTATTGTATTGGGAAAGTCATCTCCGGTGAACTTTTGTATTGGGAAAGTCATGCCCGGTGAACTTTTGTATTGGGAAAGTCATGTCCGGTGAACTTTTGTATTGGGAAAGTCATGCCCGGTGAACTTTTGTATTGGGAAAGTCATACCCGGTGAACTTTTGTATTGGGAAAGTCGTGCCCGGTGAACTTTTGTATTGGGAAAGTCATGCCCGGTGAACTTTTGTATTGGGAAAGTCATGCCCGGTGAACTTTTGTATTGGGAAAGTCATGCCCGGTGAACTTTTGTATTGGGAAAGTCATGCCCGGTGAACTTTTGTATTGGGAAAGTCATGCCCGGTGAATTTTTGTATTGGGAAAGTCATGCCCGGTGAACTTTTGTATTGGGAAAGTCATCTCCGGTGAACTTTTGTATTGGGAAAGTCATGCCCGGTGAACTTTTGTATTGGGAAAGTCATGCCCGGTGAACTTTTGTATTGGGAAAGTCATGCCCGGTGAACTTTTGTATTGGGAAAGTCATGCCCGGTGAACTTTTGTATTGGGAAAGTCATGCCCGGTGAACTTTTGTATTGGGAAAGTCATGCCCGGTGAACTTTTGTATTGGGAAAGTCATCTCCGGTGAACTTTTGTATTGGGAAAGTCATGCCCGGTGAACTTTTGTATTGGGAAAGTCATGCCCGGTGAACTTTTGTATTGGGAAAGTCATGCCCGGTGAACTTTTGTATTGGGAAAGTCATCTCCGGTGAACTTTTGTATTGGGAAAGTCATGCCCGGTGAACTTTAGTATTGGGAAAGTCATGCCCGGTGAACTTTTGTATTGGGAAAGTCATGCCCGGTGAACTTTTGTATTGGGAAAGTCATGCCCGGTGAACTTTTGTATTGGGAAAGTCATCTCCGGTGAACTTTTGTATTGGGAAAGTCATGCCCGGTGAACTTTTGTATTGGGAAAGTCATCTCCGGTGAACTTTTGTATTGGGAAAGTCATGCCCGGTGAACTTTTGTATTGATAAAGTCATGCCCGGTGAACTTTTGTATTGGGAAAGTCATCTCCGGTGAACTTTTCTATGGGAAAAGTCATCTCCGGTGAACTTTTCTATGGGAAAGTCATCTCCGGTGAACTTTTGTATTGGGAAAGTCATGCCCGGTGAACTTTTGTATTGGGAAAGTCATGCCCGGTGAACTTTTCTATTGGAAAAGTCATCTCCGGTGAACTTTTGTATTGGGAAAGTCATGCCCGGTGAACTTTTGTATTGGGAAAGTCATGCCCGGTGAACTTTTGTATTGGGAAAGTCATGCCCGGTGAACTTTTGTATTGGGAAAGTCATGCCCGGTGAACTTTTGTATTGGGAAAGTCATGCCCGGTGAAATTTTGTATTGGGAGAGTCATCTCCGGTGAACTTTTGTATTGGGGAAGTCATGCCCGGTGAACTTTTGTATTGGGAAAGTCATGCCCGGTGAACTTTTGTATTGGGAAAGTCATCTCCGGTGAACTTTTCTATGGGAAAAGTCATCTCCGGTGAACTTTTCTATGGGAAAGTCATCTCCGGTGAACTTTTGTATTGGGAAAGTCATGCCCGGTGAACTTTTGTATTGGGAAAGTCATGCCCGGTGAACTTTTCTATGGGAAAAGTCATCTCCGGTGAACTTTTGTATTGGGAAAGTCATGCCCGGTGAACTTTTGTATTGGGAAAGTCATGCCCGGTGAACTTTTGTATTGGGAAAGTCATGCCCGGTGAACTTTTGTATTGGGAAAGTCATGCCCGGTGAACTTTTGTATTGGGAAAGCCATGCCCGGTGAACTTTTGTATTGGGAGAGTCATCTCCGGTGAACTTTTATATTGGGAAAGTCATGCCCGGTGAACTTTTGTATTAGGAAAGTCATCTCCGGTGAACTTTTGTGTTGGGAAAGTCATGCCCGGTGAACTTTTGTATTGGGAAAGTCATGCCCGGTGAACTTTTGTATTGGGAAAGTCATGCCCGGTGAACTTTTCTATGGGAAAAGTCATCTTGTATTGGGAAAGTCATCTCCGGTGAACTTTTGTATTGGGAAAGTCATGCCCGGTGAACTTTTGTATTGGGAAAGTCATGCCCGGTGAACTTTTGTATTGGGAAAGTCATGCCCGGTGAACTTTTGTATTGGGAAAGTCATGCCCGGTGAACTTTTGTATTGGGAAAGTCATGCCCGGTGAACTTTTGTATTGGGAAAGTCATGCCCGGTGAACTTTTGTATTGGGAAAGTCATGCCCGGTGAACTTTTGTATTGGGAAAGTCATGCCCGGTGAACTTTTGTATTGGGAAAGTCATGCCCGGTGAACTTTTGTATTGGGAAAGTCATGCCCGGTGAACTTTTGTATTGGGAAAGTCATGCCCGGTGAACTTTTGTATTGTGAAAGTCATGCCCGGTGAACTTTTGTATTGGAAAAGTCATGCCCGGTGAACTTTTGTATTGGGAAAGTCATCTCCGGTGAACTTTTGTATTGGGAAAGTCATGCCCGGTGAACTTTTGTATTGGGAAAGTCATGTCCGGTGAACTTTTGTATTGGGAAATTCATCTCCGGTGAACTTTTGTATTGGAAAAGTCATGCCCGGTGAACTGTTGTATTGGGAAAGTCATGCCCGGTGAACTTTTGTATTGGGAAAGTCGTGCCCAGTGAACTTTTGTATTGGGAAAGTCATGCCCGGTGAACTTTTGTATTGGGAAAGTCATTCCCGGTGAACTTTTGTATTGGGAAAGTCATGCCCGGTGAACTTTTGTATTGGGAAAGTCATGCCCGGTGAACTTTTGTATTGGGAAAGTCATGCCCGGTGAACTTTTGTATTGGGAAAGTCATCTCCGGTGAACTTTTGTATTGGGAAAGTCATGCCCGGTGAACTTTTGTATTGGGAAAGTCATGCCCGGTGAACTTTTGTATTGGGAAAGTCATGCCCGGTGAACTTTTGTATTGGGAAAGTCATGCCCGGTGAACTTTTGTATTGGGAAAGTCATGCCCGGTGAACTTTTGTATTGGGAAAGTCATGCCCGGTGAACTTTTGTATTGGGAAAGTCATCTCCGGTGAACTTTTGTATTGGGAAAGTCATGCCCGGTGAACTTTTGTATTGGGAAAGTCATGCCCGGTGAACTTTTGTATTGGGAAAGTCATGCCCGGTGAACTTTTGTATTGGGAAAGTCATCTCCGGTGAACTTTTGTATTGGGAAAGTCATGCCCGGTGAACTTTTGTATTGGGAAAGTCATGCCCGGTGAACTTTTGTATTGGGAAAGTCATGCCCGGTGAACTTTTGTATTGGGAAAGTCATGCCCGGTGAACTTTTGTATTGGGAAAGTCATGCCCGGTGAACTTTTGTATTGGGAAAGTCATGCCCGGTGAACTTTTGTATTGGGAAAGACATGCCCGGTGAACTTTTGTATTGGGAAAGTCATGCCCGGTGAACTTTTCTATGGGAAAAGTCATCTCCGGTGATCTTTTGTATTGGGAAAGTCATGCCCGGTGAACTTTGGTATTGGGAAAGTCATGCCCGGTGAACTTTTGTATTGGGAAAGTCATGCCCGGGGAACTTTTGTATTGGGAAAGTCATGCCCGGTGAACTTTTGTATTGGGAAAGTCATGCCCGGTTAACTTTTGTATTGGGAGAGTCATCTCCGGTGAACTTTTGTATTGGGGAAGTCATGCCCGGTGAACTTTTGTATTGGGAAAGTCATGCCCGGTGAACTTTTGTATTGGGAAAGTCATCTCCGGTGAACTTTTCTATGGGAAAAGTCATCTCCGGTGAACTTTTCTATGGGAAAGTCATCTCCGGTGAACTTTTGTATTGGGAAAGTCATGCCCGGTGAACTTTTGTATTGGGAAAGTCATGCCCGGTGAACTTTTCTATGGGAAAAGTCATCTCCGGTGAACTTTTGTATTGGGAAAGTCATGCCCGGTGAACTTTTGTATTGGGAAAGTCATGCCCGGTGAACTTTTGTATTGGGAAAGTCATGCCCGGTGAACTTTTGTATTGGGAAAGTCATGCCCGGTGAACTTTTGTATTGGGAAAGCCATGCCCGGTGAACTTTTGTATTGAGAGAGTCATCTCCGGTGAACTTTTATATTGGGAAAGTCATGCCCGGTGAACTTTTGTATTGGGAAAGTCATCACCGGTGAACTTTTGTATTGGGAAAGTCATGCCCGGTGAACTTTTGTATTGGGAAAGTCATGCCCGGTGAACTTTTGTATTGGGAAAGTCATGCCCGGTGAACTTTTCTATGGGAAAAGTCATCTCCGGTGAACTTTTGTATTGAGAAAGTCATGCCCGGTGAACTTTTGTATTGGGAAAGTCATCTCCGGTGAACTTTTGTATTGGGAAAGTCATCTCCGGTGAACTTTTGTATTGGGAAAGTCATCTCCGGTGAACTTTTGTATTGGGAAAGTCATGCCCGGTGAACTTTTGTATTGGGAAAGCCATGCCCGGTGAACTTTTGTATTGGGAAAGTCATGCCCGGTGAACTTTTATATTGGGAAAGTCATGCCCGGTGAACTTTTGTATTGGGAAAGTCATGCCCGGTGAACTTTTGTATTGGGAAAGTCATGCCCGGTGAACTTTTGTATTGGGAAAGTCATGCCCGGTGAACTTTTGTATTGGGAAAGTCATGCCCGGTGAACTTTTGTATTGGGAAAGTCATGCCCGGTGAACTTTTGTATTGGGAAAGTCATGCCCGGTGAACTTTTGTATTGGGAAAGTCATCTCCGGTGAACTTTTGTATTGGGAAAGTCATCTCCGGTGAACTTTTGTATTGGGAAAGTCATCTCCGGTGAACTTTTGTATTGGGAAAGTCATGCCCGGTGAACTTTTGTATTGGGAAAGTCATGCCCGGTGAACTTTTGTATTGGGAAAGTCATCTCCGGTGAACTTTTGTATTGGGAAAGTCATCTCCGGTGAACTTTTGTATTGGGAAAGTCATGCCCGGTGAACTTTTGTATTGGGAAAGTCATGCCCGGTGAACTTTTGTATTGGGAAAGTCATCTCCGGTGAACTTTTGTATTGGGAAAGTCATGCCCGGTGAACTTTTGTATTGGGAAAGTCATGCCCGGTGAACTTTTGTATTGGGAAAGTCATGCCCGGTGAACATTTGTATTGGGAAAGTCATGCCCGGTGAACATTTGTATTGGGAAAGTCATGCCCGGTGAACTTTTGTATTGGGAAAGTCATGCCCGGTGAACTTTTGTATTGGGAAAGTCATCTCCGGTGAACTTTTGTATTGGGAAAGTCATCTCCGGTGAACTTTTGTATTGGGAAAGTCATCTCCGGTGAACTCTTGTATTGGGAAAGTCATGCCCGGTGAACTTTTGTATTGGGAAAGTCATGCCCGGTGAACTTTTGTATTGGGAAAATCATCTCCGGTGAAGTCATGCCCGGTGAACTTTTGTATTGGGAAAGTCATGCCCGGTGAACTTTTGTATTGAGAAAGTCATGCCCGGTGAACTTTTGTATTGGGAAAGTCATCTCCGGTGAACTTTTGTATTGGGAAAGTCATGCCCGGTGAACTTTTGTATTGGGAAAGTCATGCCCGGTGAACTTTTGTATTGGGAAAGTCATGCCCGGTGAACTTTTGTATTGGGAAAGTCATGCCCGGTGAACTTTTGTATTGGGAAAGTCATGCCCGGTGAACTTTTGTATTGGGAAAGTCATCTCCGGTGAACTTTTGTATTGGGAAAGTCATCTCCGGTGAACTTTTGTATTGGGAAAGTCATCTCCGGTGAACTTTTGTATTGGGAAAGTCATCTCCGGTGAACTTTTGTATTGGGAAAGTCATGCCCGGTGAACTTTTGTATTGGGAAAGTCATCTCCGGTGAACTTTTGTATTGGGAAAGTCATGCCCGGTGAACTTTTGTATTGGGAAAGTCATGCCCGGTGAACTTTTGTATTGGGAAAGTCATGCCCGGTGAACTTTTGTATTGGGAAAGCCATGCCCGGTGAACTTTTGTATTGAGAGAGTCATCTCCGGTGAACTTTTATATTGGGAAAGTCATGCCCGGTGAACTTTTGTATTGGGAAAGTCATCACCGGTGAACTTTTGTATTGGGAAAGTCATGCCCGGTGAACTTTTGTATTGGGAAAGTCATGCCCGGTGAACTTTTGTATTGGGAAAGTCATGCCCGGTGAACTTTTCTATGGGAAAAGTCATCTCCGGTGAACTTTTGTATTGAGAAAGTCATGCCCGGTGAACTTTTGTATTGGGAAAGTCATCTCCGGTGAACTTTTGTATTGGGAAAGTCATCTCCGGTGAACTTTTGTATTGGGAAAGTCATCTCCGGTGAACTTTTGTATTGGGAAAGTCATGCCCGGTGAACTTTTGTATTGGGAAAGTCATGCCCGGTGAACTTTTGTATTGGGAAAGTCATGCCCGGTGAACTTTTATATTGGGAAAGTCATGCCCGGTGAACTTTTGTATTGGGAAAGTCATGCCCGGTGAACTTTTGTATTGGGAAAGTCATGCCCGGTGAACTTTTGTATTGGGAAAGTCATGCCCGGTGAACTTTTGTATTGGGAAAGTCATGCCCGGTGAACTTTTGTATTGGGAAAGTCATGCCCGGTGAACTTTTGTATTGGGAAAGTCATGCCCGGTGAACTTTTGTATTGGGAAAGTCATCTCCGGTGAACTTTTGTATTGGGAAAGTCATCTCCGGTGAACTTTTGTATTGGGAAAGTCATCTCCGGTGAACTTTTGTATTGGGAAAGTCATGCCCGGTGAACTTTTGTATTGGGAAAGTCATGCCCGGTGAACTTTTGTATTGGGAAAGTCATCTCCGGTGAACTTTTGTATTGGGAAAGTCATCTCCGGTGAACTTTTGTATTGGGAAAGTCATGCCCGGTGAACTTTTGTATTGGGAAAGTCATGCCCGGTGAACTTTTGTATTGGGAAAGTCATCTCCGGTGAACTTTTGTATTGGGAAAGTCATGCCCGGTGAACTTTTGTATTGGGAAAGTCATGCCCGGTGAACTTTTGTATTGGGAAAGTCATGCCCGGTGAACATTTGTATTGGGAAAGTCATGCCCGGTGAACATTTGTATTGGGAAAGTCATGCCCGGTGAACTTTTGTATTGGGAAAGTCATGCCCGGTGAACTTTTGTATTGGGAAAGTCATCTCCGGTGAACTTTTGTATTGGGAAAGTCATCTCCGGTGAACTTTTGTATTGGGAAAGTCATCTCCGGTGAACTCTTGTATTGGGAAAGTCATGCCCGGTGAACTTTTGTATTGGGAAAGTCATGCCCGGTGAACTTTTGTATTGGGAAAATCATCTCCGGTGAAGTCATGCCCGGTGAACTTTTGTATTGGGAAAGTCATGCCCGGTGAACTTTTGTATTGAGAAAGTCATGCCCGGTGAACTTTTGTATTGGGAAAGTCATGCCCGGTGAACTTTTGTATTGGGAAAGTCATCTCCGGTGAACTTTTGTATTGGGAAAGTCATGCCCGGTGAACTTTTGTATTGGGAAAGTCATCTCCGGTGAACTTTTGTATTGGGAAAGTCATCTCCGGTGAACTTTTGTATTGGGAAAGTCATCTCCGGTGAACTTTTGTATTGGGAAAGTCATCTCCGGTGAACTTTTGTATTGGGAAAGTCATGCCCGGTGAACTTTTGTATTGGGAAAGTCATCTCCGGTGAACTTTTGTATTGGGAAAGTCATCTCCGGTGAACTTTTGTATTGGGAAAGTCATCTCCGGTGAACTTTTGTATTGGGAAAGTCATGCCCGGTGAACTTTTGTATTGGGAAAGTCATGCCCGGTGAACTTTTGTATTGGGAAAGTCATCTCCGGTGAACTTTTGTATTGGGAAAGTCATGCCCGGTGAACTTTTGTATTGGGAAAGTCATGCCCGGTGAACTTTTGTATTGGGAAAGTCATGCCCGGTGAACATTTGTATTGGGAAAGTCATCTCCGGTGAACTTTTGTATTGGGAAAGTCATCTCCGGTGAACTTTTGTATTGGGAAAGTCATGCCCGGTGAACTTTTGTATTGGGAAAGTCATGCCCGGTGAACTTTTGTATTGGGAAAGTCATCTCCGGTGAACTTTTGTATTGGGAAAGTCATCACCGGTGAACTTTTGTATTGGGAAAGTCATGCCCGGTGAACTTTTGTATTGGGAAAGTCATGCCCGGTGAACTTTTGTATTGGGAAAGTCATGCCCGGTGAACTTTTGTATTGGGAAAGTCATGCCCGGTGAACTTTTGTATTGGGAAAGTCATGCCCGGTGAACTTTTGTATTGGGAAAGTCATCTCCGGTGAACTTTTGTATTGGGAAAGTCATCTCCGGAGAACTTTTGTATTGGGAAAGTCATCTCCGGTGAACTTTTGTATTGGGAAAGTCATGCCCGGTGAACTTTTGTATTGGGAAAGTCATGCCCGGTGAACTTTTGTATTGGGAAAATCATCTCCGGTGAACTTTTGTATTGGGAAAGTCAAGCCCGGTGAACTTTTGTATTGGGAAAGTCATCTCCGGTGAACTTTTCTATGGGAAAGTCATCTCCGGTGAACTTTTGTATTGGGAAAGTCATGCCCGGTGAACTTTTGTATTGGGAAAGTCACGCCCGGTGAACTTTTGTATTGGGAAAGTCATCTCCGGTGAACTTTTGTATTGGGAAAGTCATCTCCGGTGAACTTTTCTATGGGAAAGTCATCTCCGGTGAACTTTTGTATTGGGAAAGTCATGCCCGGTGAACTTTTGTATTGGGAAAGTCATGCCCGGTGAACTTTTGTATTGGGAAAGTCATCTCCGGTGAACTTTTGTATTGGGAAAGTCATCTCCGGTGAACTTTTGTATTGGGAAAGTCATGCCCGGTGAACTTTTGTATTGGGAAAGTCATGCCCGGTGAACTTTTGTATTGGGAAAGTCATGCCCGGTGAACTTTTGTATTGGGAAAGTCATGCCCGGTGAACTTTTGTATTGGGAAAGTCATGCCCGGTGAACTTTTCTATGGGAAAAGTCATCTCCGGTGAACTTTTGTATTGGGAAAGTCATGCCCGGTGAACTTTTGTATTGGGAAATTCATGCCCGGTGAACTTTTGTATTGGGAAAGTCATGCCCGGTGAACTTTTGTATTGGGAAAGTCATCTCCGGTGAACTTTTGTATTGGGAAAGTCATGCCCGGTGAACTTTTGTATTGGGAAAGTCATCACCGGTGAACTTTTGTATTGGGAAAGTCATGCCCGGTGAACTTTTGTATTGGGAAAGTCATCTCCGGTGAACTTTTGTATTGGGAAAGTCATGCCCGGTGAACTTTTGTATTGGAAAAGTCATGCCCGGTGAACTTTTGTATTGGGAAAGTCATGCCCGGTGAACTTTTGTATTGGGAAAGTCATCTCCGGTGAACTTTTGTATTGGGAAAGTCATCTCCGGTGAACTTTTGTATTGGGAAAGTCATGCCCGGTGAACTTTTGTATTGGGAAAGTCATGCCCGGTGAACTTTTGTATTGGGAAAGTCATGCCCGGTGAACTTTTGTATTGGGAAAGTCATCTCCGGTGAACTTTTGTATTGGGAAAGTCATCTCCGGTGAACTTTTATATTGGGAAACTTTTCTATGGGAAAAGTCATGCAAGTCATGAACTTTTCTATGGGAAAAGTCATCTCCGGTGAACTTTTGTATTGGGAAAGTCATCTCCGGTGAACTTTTGTATTGGGAAAGTCATGCCCGGTGAACTTTTGTATTGGGAAAGTCATGCCCGGTGAACTTTTGTATTGGGAAAGTCATGCCCGGTGAACTTTTGTATTGGGAAAGTCATGTCCGGTGAACTTTTGTATTGGGAAAGTCATGCCCGGTGAACTTTTGTATTGGGAAAGTCATGCCCGGTGAACTTTTGTATTGGGAAAGTTATGCCCGGTGAACTTTTGTATTGGGAAAGTCATCTCCGGTGAACTTTTCTATGGGAAAAGTCATCTCCGGTGAACTTTTGTATTGGGAAAGTCATGCCCGGTGAACTTTTGTATTGGGAAAGTCATGCCCGGTGAACTTTTGTATTGGGAAAGTCATGCCCGGTGAACTTTTGTATTGGGAAAGTCATGCCCGGTGAACTTTTGTATTGGGAAAGTCATCTCCGGTGAACTTTTCTATGGAAAAGTCATCTCCGGTGAACTTTTGTATTGGGAAAGTCATGCCCGGTGAACTTTTGTATTGGGAAAGTCATGCCCGGTGAACTTTTGTATTGGGAAAGTCATGCCCGGTGAACTTTTGTATTGGGAAAGTCATGCCCGGTGAACTTTTGTATTGGGAAAGTAATGCCCGGTGAACTTTTGTATTGGGAAAGTCATCTCCGGTGAACTTTTGTATTGGGAAAGTCATGCCCGGTGAACTTTTGTATTGGGAAAGTCATGCCCGGTGAACTTTTGTATTGGGAAAGTCATGCCCGGTGAACTTTTGTATTGGGAAAGTCATGCCCGGTGAACTTTTGTATTGGGAAAGTCATGCCCGGTGAACATTTGTATTGGGAAAGTCATCTCCGGTGAACTTTTGTATTGGGAAAGTCATCTCCGGTGAACTTTTGTATTGGGAAAGTCATGCCCGGTGAACTTTTGTATTGGGAAAGTCATGCCCGGTGAACTTTTGTATTGGGAAAGTCATCTCCGGTGAACTTTTGTATTGGGAAAGTCATCACCGGTGAACTTTTGTATTGGGAAAGTCATGCCCGGTGAACTTTTGTATTGGGAAAGTCATGCCCGGTGAACTTTTGTATTGGGAAAGTCATGCCCGGTGAACTTTTGTATTGGGAAAGTCATGCCCGGTGAACTTTTGTATTGGGAAAGTCATGCCCGGTGAACTTTTGTATTGGGAAAGTCATCTCCGGTGAACTTTTGTATTGGGAAAGTCATCTCCGGAGAACTTTTGTATTGGGAAAGTCATCTCCGGTGAACTTTTGTATTGGGAAAGTCATGCCCGGTGAACTTTTGTATTGGGAATGTCATGCCCGGTGAACTTTTGTATTGGGAAAATCATCTCCGGTGAACTTTTGTATTGGGAAAGTCATGCCCGGTGAACTTTTGTATTGGGAAAGTCATCTCCGGTGAACTTTTCTATGGGAAAGTCATCTCCGGTGAACTTTTGTATTGGGAAAGTCATGCCCGGTGAACTTTTGTATTGGGAAAGTCACGCCCGGTGAACTTTTGTATTGGGAAAGTCATCTCCGGTGAACTTTTGTATTGGGAAAGTCATCTCCGGTGAACTTTTCTATGGGAAAGTCATCTCCGGTGAACTTTTGTATTGGGAAAGTCATGCCCGGTGAACTTTTGTATTGGGAAAGTCATGCCCGGTGAACTTTTGTATTGGGAAAGTCATCTCCGGTGAACTTTTGTATTGGGAAAGTCATCTCCGGTGAACTTTTGTATTGGGAAAGTCATGCCCGGTGAACTTTTGTATTGGGAAAGTCATGCCCGGTGAACTTTTGTATTGGGAAATTCATGCCCGGTGAACTTTTGTATTGGGAAAGTCATGCCCGGTGAACTTTTGTATTGGGAAAGTCATCTCTGGTGAACTTTTGTATTGGGAAAGTCATGCCCGGTGAACTTTTGTATTGGGAAAGTCATCACCGGTGAACTTTTGTATTGGGAAAGTCATGCCCGGTGAACTTTTGTATTGGGAAAGTCATCTCCGGTGAACTTTTGTATTGGGAAAGTCATGCCCGGTGAACTTTTGTATTGGAAAAGTCATGCCCGGTGAACTTTTGTATTGGGAAAGTCATGCCCGGTGAACTTTTGTATTGGGAAAGTCATCTCCGGTGAACTTTTGTATTGGGAAAGTCATGCCCGGTGAACTTTTGTATTGGGAAAGTCATCTCCGGTGAACTTTTGTATTGGGAAAGTCATGCCCGGTGAACTTTTGTATTGGGAAAGTCATGCCCGGTGAACTTTTGTATTGGGAAAGTCATGCCCGGTGAACTTTTGTATTGGGAAAGTCATGCCCGGTGAACTTTTGAATTGGGAAAGTCATCTCCGGTGAACTTTTATATTGGGAAACTTTTCTATCGGAAAAGTCATGCAAGTCATGAACTTTTCTATGGGAAAAGTCATCTCCGGTGAACTTTTGTATTGGGAAAGTCATCTCCGGTGAACTTTTGTATTGGGAAAGTCATGCCCGGTGAACTTTTGTATTGGGAAAGTCATGCCCGGTGAACTTTTGTATTGGGAAAGTCATGCCCGGTGAACTTTTGTATTGGGAAAGTCATCTCCGGTGAACTTTTGTATTGGGAAAGTCATGCCCGGTGAACTTTTGTATTGGGAAAGTCATCTCCGGTGAACTTTTGTATTGGGAAAGTCATCTCCGGTGAACTTTTCTATGGGAAAGTCATCTCCGGTGAACTTTTGTATTGGGAAAGTCATCTCCGGTGAACTTTTGTATTGGGAAAGTCATGCCCGGTGAACTTTTGTATTGGGAAAGTCATGCCCGGTGAACTTTTGTATTGGGAAAATCATCTCCGGTGAACTTTTGTATTGGGAAAGTCATGCCCGGTGAACTTTTGTATTGGGAAAGTCATCTCCGGTGAACTTTTCTATGGGAAAGTCATCTCCGGTGAACTTTTGTATTGGGAAAGTCATGCCCGGTGAACTTTTGTATTGGGAAAGTCACGCCCGGTGAACTTTTGTATTGGGAAAGTCATCTCCGGTGAACTTTTGTATTGGGAAAGTCATCTCCGGTGAACTTTTCTATGGGAAAGTCATCTCCGGTGAACTTTTGTATTGGGAAAGTCATGCCCGGTGAACTTTTGTATTGGGAAAGTCATGCCCGGTGAACTTTTGTATTGGGAAAGTCATCTCCGGTGAACTTTTGTATTGGGAAAGTCATCTCCGGTGAACTTTTGTATTGGGAAAGTCATGCCCGGTGAACTTTTGTATTGGGAAAGTCATGCCCGGTGAACTTTTGTATTGGGAAAGTCATGCCCGGTGAACTTTTGTATTGGGAAAGTAATGCCCGGTGAACTTTTGTATTGGGAAAGTCATCTCCGGTGAACTTTTGTATTGGGAAAGTCATGCCCGGTGAACTTTTGTATTGGGAAAGTCATGCCCGGTGAACTTTTGTATTGGGAAAGTCATGCCCGGTGAACTTTTGTATTGGGAAAGTCATGCCCGGTGAACTTTTGTATTGGGAAAGTCATGCCCGGTGAACATTTGTATTGGGAAAGTCATCTCCGGTGAACTTTTGTATTGGGAAAGTCATCTCCGGTGAACTTTTGTATTGGGAAAGTCATGCCCGGTGAACTTTTGTATTGGGAAAGTCATGCCCGGTGAACTTTTGTATTGGGAAAGTCATCTCCGGTGAACTTTTGTATTGGGAAAGTCATCACCGGTGAACTTTTGTATTGGGAAAGTCATGCCCGGTGAACTTTTGTATTGGGAAAGTCATGCCCGGTGAACTTTTGTATTGGGAAAGTCATGCCCGGTGAACTTTTGTATTGGGAAAGTCATGCCCGGTGAACTTTTGTATTGGGAAAGTCATGCCCGGTGAACTTTTGTATTGGGAAAGTCATCTCCGGTGAACTTTTGTATTGGGAAAGTCATCTCCGGAGAACTTTTGTATTGGGAAAGTCATCTCCGGTGAACTTTTGTATTGGGAAAGTCATGCCCGGTGAACTTTTGTATTGGGAAAGTCATGCCCGGTGAACTTTTGTATTGGGAAAATCATCTCCGGTGAACTTTTGTATTGGGAAAGTCATGCCCGGTGAACTTTTGTATTGGGAAAGTCATCTCCGGTGAACTTTTCTATGGGAAAGTCATCTCCGGTGAACTTTTGTATTGGGAAAGTCATGCCCGGTGAACTTTTGTATTGGGAAAGTCACGCCCGGTGAACTTTTGTATTGGGAAAGTCATCTCCGGTGAACTTTTGTATTGGGAAAGTCATCTCCGGTGAACTTTTCTATGGGAAAGTCATCTCCGGTGAACTTTTGTATTGGGAAAGTCATGCCCGGTGAACTTTTGTATTGGGAAAGTCATGCCCGGTGAACTTTTGTATTGGGAAAGTCATCTCCGGTGAACTTTTGTATTGGGAAAGTCATCTCCGGTGAACTTTTGTATTGGGAAAGTCATGCCCGGTGAACTTTTGTATTGGGAAAGTCATGCCCGGTGAACTTTTGTATTGGGAAAGTCATGCCAGGTGAACTTTTGTATTGGGAAAGTCATGCCCGGTGAACTTTTGTATTGGGAAAGTCATGCCCGGTGAACTTTTCTATGGGAAAAGTCATCTCCGGTGAACTTTTGTATTGGGAAAGTCATGCCCGGTGAACTTTTGTATTGGGAAATTCATGCCCGGTGAACTTTTGTATTGGGAAAGTCATGCCCGGTGAACTTTTGTATTGGGAAAGTCATCTCCGGTGAACTTTTGTATTGGGAAAGTCATGCCCGGTGAACTTTTGTATTGGGAAAGTCATCACCGGTGAACTTTTGTATTGGGAAAGTCATGCCCGGTGAACTTTTGTATTGGGAAAGTCATCTCCGGTGAACTTTTGTATTGGGAAAGTCATGCCCGGTGAACTTTTGTATTGGAAAAGTCATGCCCGGTGAACTTTTGTATTGGGAAAGTCATGCCCGGTGAACTTTTGTATTGGGAAAGTCATCTCCGGTGAACTTTTGTATTGGGAAAGTCATGCCCGGTGAACTTTTGTATTGGGAAAGTCATCTCCGGTGAACTTTTGTATTGGGAAAGTCATGCCCGGTGAACTTTTGTATTGGGAAAGTCATGCCCGGTGAACTTTTGTATTGGGAAAGTCATGCCCGGTGAACTTTTGTATTGGGAAAGTCATGCCCGGTGAACTTTTGTATTGGGAAAGTCATCTCCGGTGAACTTTTATATTGGGAAACTTTTCTATCGGAAAAGTCATGCAAGTCATGAACTTTTCTATGGGTAAAGTCATCTCCGGTGAACTTTTGTATTGGGAAAGTCATCTCCGGTGAACTTTTGTATTGGGAAAGTCATGCCCGGTGAACTTTTGTATTGGGAAAGTCATGCCCGGTGAACTTTTGTATTGGGAAAGTCATGCCCGGTGAACTTTTGTATTGGGAAAATCATGTCCGGTGAACTTTTGTATTGGGAAAGTCATGCCCGGTGAACTTTTGTATTGGGAAAGTCATGCCCGGTGAACTTTTGTATTGGGAAAGTTATGCCCGGTGAACTTTTGTATTGGGAAAGTCATCTCCGATGAACTTTTCAATGGGAAAAGTCATCTCCGGTGAACTTTTGTATTGGGAAAGTCATGCCCGGTGAACTTTTGTATTGGGAAAGTCATGCCCGGTGAACTTTTGTATTGGGAAAGTCATGCCCGGTGAACTTTTGTATTGGGAAAGTCATGCCCGGTGAACTTTTGTATTGGGAAAGTCATCTCCGGTGAACTTTTCTATGGGAAAAGTCATCTCCGGTGAACTTTTGTATTGGGAAAGTCATGCCCGGTGAACTTTTGAATTGGGAAAGTCATGCCCGGTGAACTTTTGTATTGGGAAAGTCAGGCCCGGTGAACTTTTGTATTGGGAAAGTCATGCCCGGTGAACTTTTGTATTGGGAAAGTAATGCCCGGTGAACTTTTGTATTGGGAAAGTCATCTCCGGTGAACTTTTGTATTGGGAAAGTCATGCCCGGTGAACTTTTGTATTGGGAAAGTCATGCCCGGTGAACTTTTGTATTGGGAAAGTCATCTCCGGTGAACTTTTCTATGGGAAAAGTCATCTCCGGTGAACTTTTGTATTGGGAAAGTCATGCCCGGTGAACTTTTGTATTGGGAAAGTCATGCCCGGTGAACTTTTGTATTGGGAAAGTCATGCCCGGTGAACTTTTGTATTGGGAAAGTCATCTCCGGTGAACTTTTCTATGGGAAAAGTCATCTCCGGTGAACTTTTGTATTGGGAAAGTCATGCCCGGTGAACTTTTGTATTGGGAAAGTCATGCCCGGTGAACTTTTGTATTGGGAAAGTCATGCCCGGTGAACTTTTGTATTGGGAAAGTCATGCCCGGTGAACTTTTGTATTGGGAAAGTCATCTCCGGTGAACTTTTGTATTGGGAAAGTCATGCCCGGTGAACTTTTGTATTGGGAAAGTCATGCCCGGTGAACTTTTGTATTGGGAAAGTCATGCCCGGTGAACTTTTGTATTGGGAAAGTCATCTCCGGTGAACTTTTCTATGGGAAAAGTCATCTCCGGTGAACTTTTGTATTGGGAAAGTCATGCCCGGTGAACTTTTGTATTGGGAAAGTCATGCCCGGTGAACTTTTGTATTGGGAAAGTCATGCCCGGTGAACTTTTGTATTGGGAAAGTCATGCCCGGTGAACTTTTGTATTGGGAAAGTCATGCCCGGTGAACTTTTGTATTGGGAAAGTCATGCCCGGTGAACTTTTGTATTGGGAAAGTCATGCCCGTTGAACTTTTGTATTGGGAAAGTCATCTCCGGTGAACTTTTGTATTGGGAAAGTCATGCCCGGTGAACTTTTGTATTGGGAAAGTCATCTCCGGTGAACTTTTGTATTGGGAAAGTCATGCCCGGTGAACTTTTGTATTGGGAAAGTCATGCCCGGTGAACTTTTGTATTGGGAAAGTCATGCCCGGTGAAATTTTGTATTGGGAAAGTCATCTCCGGTGAACTTTTCTATGGGAAAAGTCATCTCCGGTGAACTTTTGTATTGGGAAAGTCATGCCCGGTGAACTTTTGTATTGGGAAAGTCATGCCCGGTGAACTTTTGTATTGGGAAAGTCATGCCCGGTGAACTTTTGTATTGGGAATGTCATGCCCGGTGAACTTTTGTATTGGGAAAGTCATGCCCGGTGAACTTTTGTATTGGGAAAGTCATGCCCGGTGAACTTTTGTATTGGGAAAGTCATGCCCGGTGAACTTTTGTATTGCGAAAGTCATGCCCGGTGAACTTTTGTATTGGGAAAGTCATCTCCGGTGAACTTTTGTATTGGGAATGTCATGCCCGGTGAACTTTTGTATTGGGAAAATCATGCCCGGTGAACTTTTGTATTGGGAAAGTCATGCCCCGTGAACTTTTGTATTGGGAAAGTCATGCCCGGTGAACTTTTGTATTGGGAAAGTCATGCCCGGTGAACTTTTGTATTGGGAAAGTCATCTCCGGTGAACTTTTGTATTGGGAATGTCATGCCCGGTGAACTTTTGTATTGGGAAAATCATGCCCGGTGAACTTTTGTATTGGGAAAGTCATGCCCCGTGAACTTTTGTATTGGGAAAGTCATGCCCGGTGAACTTTTGTATTGGGAAAGTCATGCCCGGTGAACTTTTGTATTGGGAAAGTCATCTCCGGTGAACTTTTGTATTGGGAAAGTCATGCCCGGTGAACTTTTGTATTGGGAAAGTCATGCCCGGTGAACTTTTGTATTGGGAAAGTCATGCCCGGTGAACTTTTGTATTGGGAAAGTCATCTCCGGTGAACTTTTCTATGGGAAAAGTCATCTCCGGTGAACTTTTATATTGGGAAAGTCATGCCCGGTGAACTTTTGTATTGGGAAAGTCATCTCCGGTGAACTTTTGTATTGGGAAAGTCATGCCCGGTGAACTTTTGTATTGGGAAATCATGCCCGGTGAACTTTTGTATTGGGAAAGTCATGCCCGGTGAACTTTTGTATTGGGAAAGTCATGCCCGGTGAACTTTTCCATGGGAAAAGTCATGTCCGGTGAACTTTTGTATTGGGAAAGTCATCTCCGGTGAACTTTTCTATGGGAAAGTCATCTCCGGTGAACTTTTGTATTGGGAAAGTCATGCCCGGTGAACTTTTGTATTGGGAAAGTCATCTCCGGTGAACTTTTGGGAAAGTCATCTCCGGTGAACTTTCGTATTGGGAAAGTCATGCCCGGTGAACTTTTGTATTGGGAAAGTCATGCCCGGTGAACTTTTCTATGGGAAAAGTCATCTCCGGTGAACTTTTGTATTGGGAAAATCATGCCCGGTGAACTTTTGTATTGGGAAAGTCATGCCCGGTGAACTTTTGTATTGGGAAAGTCATGCCCGGTAAACTTTTGTATTGGGAAAGTCATGCCCGGTGAACTTTTGTATTGGGAAAGTCATCTCCGGTGAACTTTTGTATTGGGAAAGTCATGCCCGGTGAACTTTTGTATTGGGAAAGTCATCTCCGGTGAACTTTTGTATTGGGAAAGTCATGCCCGGTGAACTTTTGTATTGGGAAATGTATTGGGAAAATCATCTCCGGTGAACTTTTGTATTGGGAAAGTCATGCCCGGTGAACTTTTGTATTGGGAAAGTCATGCCCGGTGAACTTTTGTATTGGGAAAGTCATGCCCGGTGAACTTTTGTATTGGGAAAGTCATGCCCGGTGAACTTTTGTATTGGGAAAGTCATGCCCGGTGAACTTTTGTATTGGGAAAGTCATGCCCGGTGAACTTTTGTATTGGGGAAGTCATGCCCGGTGAACTTTTGTATTGGGAAAGTCATCTCCGGTGAACTTTTCTATGGGAAAAATCATCTCTGGTGAACTTTTGTATTGGGAAAGTCATGCCCGGCGAACTTTTGTATTGGGAAAGTCATGCCCGGTGAACTTTTGTATTGGGAAAGTCATGCCCGGTGAACTTTTGTATTGGGAAAGTCATGCCCGGTGAACTTTTGTATTGGGAAAGTCATGCCCGGTGAACTTTTGTATTGGGAAAGTCATCTCCGGTGAACTTTTCTATGGGAAAAGTCATCTCCGGTGAACTTTTGTATTGGGAAAGTCATGCCCGGTGAACTTTTGTATTGGGAAAGTCATGCCCGGTGAACTTTTGTATTGGG
Source organism: Musca autumnalis (assembly GCF_047663935.1). NCBI lineage: Eukaryota > Metazoa > Arthropoda > Insecta > Diptera > Muscidae > Musca > Musca autumnalis. The sequence continues at coordinate 749,551 of NW_027411778.1, forward strand.
AAAGTCATGCCCGGTGAACTTTTGTATTGGGAAAGTCATGCCCGGTGAACTTTTGTATTGGGAAAGTCATGCCCGGTGAACTTTTGTATTGGGAAAGTCATCTCCGGTGAACTTTTGTATTGGGAAAGTCATGCCCGGTGAACTTTTGTATTGGGAAAGTCATCTCCGGTGAACTTTTCTATGGGAAAAGTCATCTCCGGTGAACTTTTGTATTGGGAAAGTCATGCCCGGTGAACTTTTGTATTGGGAAAGTCATGCCCGGTGAACTTTTGTATTGGGAAAGTCATGCCCGGTGAACTTTTGTATTGGGAAAGTCATGCCCGGTGAACTTTTGTATTGGGATAGTCATGCCCGGTGAACTTTTGTATTGGGAAAGTCATCTCCGGTGAACTTTTCTATGGGAAAAGTCATCTCCGGTGAACTTTGGTATTTTGAAAGTCATGCCCGGTGAACTTTTGTATTGGGAAAGTCATGCCCGGTGAACTTTTGTATTGGGAAAGTCATGCCCGGTGAACTTTTGTATTGGGAAAGTCATCTCCGGTGAACTTTTGTATTGGGAAAGTCATGCCCGGTGAACTTTTGTATTGGGAAAGTCATGCCCGGTGAACTTTTGTATTGGGAAAGTCATGCCCGGTGAACTTTTGTATTGGGAAAGTCATCTCCGGTGAACTTTTCTATGGGAAAAGTCATCTCCGGTGAACTTTTGTATTGGGAAAGTCATGCCCGGTGAACTTTTGTATTGGGAAAGTCATGCCCGGTGAACTTTTGTATTGGGAAAGTCATGCCCGGTGAACTTTTGTATTGGGAAAGTCATGCCCGGTGAACTTTTGTATTGGGAAAGTCATGCCCGGTGAACTTTTGTATTGGGAAAGTCATGCCCGGTGAACTTTTGTATTGGGAAAGTCATGCCCGGTGAACTTTTGTATTGGGAAAGTCATCTCCGGTGAACTTTTGTATTGGAAAAGTCATGCCCGGTGAACTTTTGTATTGGGAAAGTCATCTCCGGTGAACTTTTGTATTGGGAAAGTCATGCCCGGTGAACTTTTGTATTGGGAAAGTCATGCCCGGTGAACTTTTGTATTGGGAAAGTCATGCCCGGTGAAATTTTGTATTGGGAAAGTCATCTCCGGTGAACTTTTCTATGGGAAAAGTCATCTCCGGTGAACTTTTGTATTGGGAAAGTCATGCCCGGTGAACTTTTGTATTGGGAAAGTCATGCCCGGTGAACTTTTGTATTGGGAAAGTCATGCCCGGTGAACTTTTGTATTGGGAAAGTCATCTCCGGTGAACTTTTGTATTGGGAAAGTAATTCCCGGTGAACTTTTGTATTGGGAAAGTCATGCCCGGTGAACTTTTGTATTGGGAAAGTCATGCCCGGTGAACTTTTGTATTGGGAAAATCATGCCCGGTGAACTTTTGTATTGGGAAAGTCATGCCCCGTGAACTTTTGTATTGGGAAAGTCATGCCCGGTGAACTTTTGTATTGGGAAAGTCATGCCCGGTGAACTTTTGTATTGGGAAAGTCATCTCCGGTGAACTTTTGTATTGGGAAAGTCATGCCCGGTGAACTTTTGTATTGGGAAAGTCATGCCCGGTGAACTTTTGTATTGGGAAAGTCATGCCCGGTGAACTTTTGTATTGGGAAAGTCATCTCCGGTGAACTTTTCTATGGGAAAAGTCATCTCCGGTGAACTTTTGTATTGGGAAAGTCATGCCCGGTGAACTTTTGTATTGGGAAAGTCATCTCCGGTGAACTTTTGTATTGGGAAAGTCATGCCCGGTGAACTTTTGTATTGGGAAAGTCATGCCCGGTGAACTTTTGTATTGGGAAAGTCATGCCCGGTGAACTTTTGTATTGGGAAAGTCATGCCCGGTGAACTTTTCCATGGGAAAAGTCATGTCCGGTGAACTTTTGTATTGGGAAAGTCATCTCCGGTGAACTTTTCTATGGGAAAGTCATCTCCGGTGAACTTTTGTATTGGGAAAGTCATGCCCGGTGAACTTTTGTATTGGGAAAGTCATCTCCGGTGAACTTTTGGGAAAGTCATCTCCGGTGAACTTTTGTATTGGGAAAGTCATGCCCGGTGAACTTTTGTATTGGGAAAGTCATGCCCGGTGAACTTTTGTATTGGGAAAGTCATGCCCGGTGAACTTTTGTATTGGGAAAGTCATGCCCGGTGAACTTTTGTATTGGGAAAGTCATGCCCGGTGAACTTTTCTATGGGAAAAGTCATCTCCGGTGAACTTTTGTATTGGGAAAATCATGCCCGGTGAACTTTTGTATTGGGAAAGTCATGCCCGGTGAACTTTTGTATTGGGAAAGTCATGCCCGGTAAACTTTTGTATTGGGAAAGTCATGCCCGGTGAACTTTTGTATTGGGAAAGTCATCTCCGGTGAACTTTTGTATTGGGAAAGTCATGCCCGGTGAACTTTTGTATTGGGAAAGTCATCTCCGGTGAACTTTTGTATTGGGAAAGTCATGCCCGGTGAACTTTTGTATTGGGAAAGTCATGCCCGGTGAACTTTTGTATTGGGAAAGTCATCTCCGGTGAACTTTTCTATGGGAAAAGTCATGCCCGGTGAACTTTTGTATTGGGAAAGTCATCTCCGGTGAACTTTTGTATTGGGAAAGTCATGCCCGGTGAACTTTTGTATTGGGAAAGTCATGCACGGTGAACTTTTGTATTGGGAAAGTCATGCCCGGTGAATTTTTGTATTGGGAAAGTCATGCCCGGTGAACTTTTGTATTGGGAAAGTCATGCCCGGTGAACTTTTGTATTGGGAAAGTCATGCCCGGTGAACTTTTGTATTGGGAAAGTCATGCCCGGTGAACTTTTGTATTGGGAAAGTCATCTCCGGTGAACTTTTCTATGGGAAAAGTCATCTCCGGTGAACTTTTGTATTGGGAAAGTCATGCCCGGTGAACTTTTGTATTGGGAAAGTCATGCCCGGTGAACTTTTGTATTGGGAAAGTCATGCCCGGTGAACTTTTGTATTGGGAGAGTCATGCCCGGTGAACTTTTGTATTGGGAAAGTCATCTCCGGTGAACTTTTCTATGGGAAAAGTCATCTCCGGTGAACTTTTGTATTGGGAAAGTCATGCCCGGTGAACTTTTGTATTGGGAAAGTCATGCCCGGTGAACTTTTGTATTGGGAAAGTCATCTCCGGTGAACTTTTGTATTGGGAAAGTCATGCCCGGTAAACTTTTGTATTGGGAAAGTCATGCCCGGTGAACTTTTGTATTGGGAAAGTCATGCCCGGTGAACTTTTGTATTGGGAAAGTCATGCCCGGTGAACTTTTGTATTGGGAAAGTCATGCCCGGTGAACTTTTGTATTGGGAAAGTCATGCCCGGTGAACTTTTGTATTGGGAAAGTCATCTCCGGTGAACTTTTGTATTGGGAAAGTCATGCCCGGTGAACTTTTGTATTGGGAAAGTCATCTCCGGTGAACTTTTGTATTGGGAAAGTCATGCCCGGTGAACTTTTGTATTGGGAAAGTCATGCCCGGTGAACTTTTGTATTGGGAAAGTCATGCCCGGTGAACTTTTGTATTGGGAAAGTCATCTCCGGTGAACTTTTCTATGGGAAAAGTCATCTCCGCTGAACTTTTGTATTGGGAAAGTCATGCCCGGTGAACTTTTGTATTGGGAAAGTCATGCCCGGTGAACTTTTGTATTGGGAAAGTCATGCCCGGTGAACTTTTGTATTGGGAAAGTCATGCCCGGTGAACTTTTGTATTGGGAAAGTCATGCCCGGTGAACTTTTGTATTGGGAAAGTCATGCCCGGTGAACTTTTGTATTGGGAAAGTCATCTCCGGTGAACTTTTGTATTGGGAAAGTCATGCCCGGTGAACTTTTGTATTGGGAAAGTCATGCCCGGTGAACTTTTGTATTGGGAAAGTCATGCCCGGTGAACTTTTGTATTGGGAAAGTCATCTCCGGTGAACATTTCTATGGGAAAAGTCATCTCCGGTGAACTTTTGTATTGGGAAAGTCTTGCCCGGTGAACTTTTGTATTAGGAAAGTCATCTCCGGTGAACTTTTGTATTGGGAAAGTCATGCCCGGTGAACTTTTGTATTGGGAAAGTCATGCCCGGTGAACTTTTGTATTGGGAAAGTCATCTCCGGTGAACTTTTCTATGGGAAAAGTCATCTCCGGTGAACTTTTGTATTGGGGAAGTCATGCCCGGTGAGCTTTTGTATTGGGAAAGTCATCTCCGGTGAACTTTTGTATTGGGAAAGTCATGCCCGGTGAACTTTTGTATTGGGAAAGTCATGCCCGGTGAACTTTTGTATTGGGAAAGTCATGCCCGGTGAACTTTTGTATTGGGAAAGTCATCTCCGGTGAACTTTTGTATTGGGAAAGTCATGCCCGGTGAACTTTTGTATTGGGAAAGTCATCTCCGGTGAACTTTTGTATTGGGAAAGTCATCTCCGGTGAACTTTTGTATTGGGAAAGTCATGCCCGGTGAACTTTTGTATTGGGAAAGTCATGCCCGGTGAACTTTTGTATTGGGAAAGTCATCTCCGGTGAACTTTTCTATGGGAAAAGTCATCTCCGGTGAACTTTTGTATTGGGAAAGTCATCTCCGGTGAACTTTTGTATTGGGAAAGTCATGCCCGGTGAACTTTTGTATTGGGAAAGTCATGCCCGGTGAACTTTTGTATTGGGAAAGTCATGCCCGGTGAACTTTTGTATTGGGAAAGTCAACTCCGGTGAACTTTTGTATTGGGAAAGTCATGCCCGGTGAACTTTTGTATTTGGAAAGTCATGCCCGGTGAACTTTTGTATTGGGAAAGTCATGCCCGGTGAACTTTTGTATTGGGAAAGTCATGCCCGGTGAACTTTTCTATGGGAAAAGTAATCTCCGGTGAACTTTTGTATTGGGAAAGTCATGCCCGGTGAACTTTTGTATTGGGAAAGTCATCTCCGGTGAACTTTTGTATTGGGAAAGTCATGCCCGGTGAACTTTTGTATTGGGAAAGTCATGCCCGGTGAACTTTTGTATTGGGAAAGTCATCTCCGGTGAACTTTTGTATTGGGAAAGTCATGCCCGGTGAACTTTTGTATTGGGAAGGTCATCTCCGGTGAACTTTTGTATTGGGAAAGTCATGCCCGGTGAACTTTTGTATTGGGAAAGTCATGCCCGGTGAACTTTTGTATTGGGAAAGTCATGCCCGGTGAACTTTTGTATTGGGAAAGTCATCTCCGGTGAACTTTTGTATTGGGAAAGTCATGCCCGGTGAACTTTTGTATTGGGAAAGTCATGCCCGGTGAACTTTTGTATTGGGAAAGTCATGCCCGGTGAACTTTTGTATTGGGAAAGTCATGCCCGGTGAACTTTTCTATGGGAAAAGTCATCTCCGGTGAACTTTTGTATTGGGAAAGTCATGCCCGGTGAACTTTTGTATTGGGAAAGTCATCTCCGGTGAACTTTTGTATTGGGAAAGTCATGCCCGGTGAACTTTTGTATTGGGAAAGTCATGCCCGGTGAACTTTTGTATTGGGAAAGTCATCTCCGGTGAACTTTTCTATGGGAAAAGTCATCTCCGGTGAACTTTTGTATTGGGAAAGTCATCTCCGGTGAACTTTTGTATTGAGAAAGTCATGCCCGGTGAACTTTTGTATTGGGAAAGTCATGCCCGGTGAACTTTTGTATTGGGAAAGTCATGCCCGGTGAACTTTTGTATTGGGAAAGTCATCTCCGGTGAACATTTCTATGGGAAAAGTCATCTCCGGTGAACTTTTGTATTGGGAAAGTCTTGCCCGGTGAACTTTTGTATTAGGAAAGTCATCTCCGGTGAACTTTTGTATTGGGAAAGTCATGCCCGGTGAACTTTTGTATTGGGAAAGTCATGCCCGGTGAACTTTTGTATTGGGAAAGTCATGCCCGGTGAACTTATGTATTGGGAAAGTCATGCCCGGTGAACTTTTGTATTGGGAAAGTCATCTCCGGTGAACTTTTCTATGGGAAAAGTCATCTCCGGTGAACTTTTGTATTGGGGAAGTCATGCCCGGTGAACTTTTGTATTGGGAAAGTCATCTCCGGTGAACTTTTGTATTGGGAAAGTCATGCCCGGTGAACTTTTGTATTGGGAAAGTCATGCCCGGTGAACTTTTGTATTGGGAAAGTCATGCCCGGTGAACTTTTGTATTGGGAAAGTCATCTCCGGTGAACTTTTGTATTGGGAAAGTCATGCCCGGTGAACTTTTGTATTGGGAAAGTCATCTCCGGTGAACTTTTGTATTGGGAAAGTCATCTCCGGTGAACTTTTGTATTGGGAAAGTCATGCCCGGTGAACTTTTGTATTGGGAAAGTCATGCCCGGTGAACTTTTGTATTGGGAAAGTCATCTCCGGTGAACTTTTCTATGGGAAAAGTCATCTCCGGTGAACTTTTGTATTGGGAAAGTCATCTCCGGTGAACTTTTGTATTGGGAAAGTCATGCCCGGTGAACTTTTGTATTGGGAAAGTCATGCCCGGTGAACTTTTGTATTGGGAAAGTCATGCCCGGTGAACTTTTGTATTGGGAAAGTCAACTCCGGTGAACTTTTGTATTGGGAAAGTCATGCCCGGTGAACTTTTGTATTTGGAAAGTCATGCCCGGTGAACTTTTGTATTGGGAAAGTCATGCCCGGTGAACTTTTGTATTGGGAAAGTCATGCCCGGTGAACTTTTCTATGGGAAAAGTAATCTCCGGTGAACTTTTGTATTGGGAAAGTCATGCCCGGTGAACTTTTGTATTGGGAAAGTCATCTCCGGTGAACTTTTGTATTGGGAAAGTCATGCCCGGTGAACTTTTGTATTGGGAAAGTCATGCCCGGTGAACTTTTGTATTGGGAAAGTCATCTCCGGTGAACTTTTGTATTGGGAAAGTCATGCCCGGTGAACTTTTGTATTGGGAAGGTCATCTCCGGTGAACTTTTGTATTGGGAAAGTCATGCCCGGTGAACTTTTGTATTGGGAAAGTCATGCCCGGTGAACTTTTGTATTGGGAAAGTCATGCCCGGTGAACTTTTGTATTGGGAAAGTCATCTCCGGTGAACTTTTGTATTGGGAAAGTCATGCCCGGTGAACTTTTGTATTGGGAAAGTCATGCCCGGTGAACTTTTGTATTGGGAAAGTCATGCCCGGTGAACTTTTGTATTGGGAAAGTCATGCCCGGTGAACTTTTCTATGGGAAAAGTCATCTCCGGTGAACTTTTGTATTGGGAAAGTCATGCCCGGTGAACTTTTGTATTGGGAAAGTCATCTCCGGTGAACTTTTGTATTGGGAAAGTCATGCCCGGTGAACTTTTGTATTGGGAAAGTCATGCCCGGTGAACTTTTGTATTGGGAAAGTCATCTCCGGTGAACTTTTCTATGGGAAAAGTCATCTCCGGTGAACTTTTGTATTGGGAAAGTCATCTCCGGTGAACTTTTGTATTGAGAAAGTCATGCCCGGTGAACTTTTGTATTGGGAAAGTCATGCCCGGTGAACTTTTGTATTGGGAAAGTCATGCCCGGTGAACTTTTGTATTGGGAAAGTCATGCCCGGTGAACTTTTGTATTGGGAAAGTCATGCCCGGTGAACTTTTGTATTGGGAAAGTCATGCCCGGTGAACTTTTGTATTGGGAAAGTCATCTCCGGTGAACTTTTGTATTGGGAAAGTCATCTCCGGTGAACTTTTGTATTGGGAAAGTCATGCCCGGTGAACTTTTGTATTGGGAAAGTCATGCCCGGTGAACTTTTGTATTGGGAAAGTCATGCCCGGTGAACTTTTGTATTGGGAAAGTCATGCCCGGTGAACTTTTGTATTGGGAAAGTCATGCCCGGTGAACTTTTGTATTGGGAAAGTCATCTCCGGTGAACTTTTGTATTGGGAAATTCATGCCCGGTGAACTTTTGTATTGGGAAAGTCATGCCCGGTGAACTTTTGTATTGGGAAAGTCATGCCCGGTGAACTTTTGTATTGGGAAAGTCATGCCCGGTGAACTTTTGTATTGGAAAAGTCATGCCCGGTGAACTTTTGTATTGGGAAAGTCATGCCCGGAGAACTTTTGTATTGGGAAAGTCATCTCCGGTGAACTTTTGTATTGGGAAAGTCATCTCCGGTGAACTTTTGTATTGGGAAAGTCATCTCCGGTGAACTTTTGTATTGGGAAAGTCATGCCCGGTGAACTTTTGTATTGGGAAAGTCATGCCCGGTGAACTTTTATATTGGGAAAGTCATGCCCGGTGAACTTTTGTATTGGGAAAGTCATGCCCGGTGAACTTTTGTATTGGGAAAGTCATGCCCGGTGAACTTTTGTATTGGGAAAGTCATCTCCGGTGAACTTTTGTATTGGGAAAGTCATGCCCGGTGAACTTTTGTATTGGGAAAGTCATGCCCGGTGAACTTTTGTATTGGGAAAGTCATGCCCGGTGAACTTTTGTATTGGGAAAGTCATGCCCGGTGAACTTTTGTATTGGGAAAGTCATGCCCGGTGAACTTTTGTATTGGGAAAGTCATGCCCGGTGAACTTTTCTATGGGAAAAGTCATCTCCGGTGAACTTTTGTATTGGGAAAGTCATCTCCGGTGAACTTTTGTATTGGGAAAGTCATGCCCGGTGAACTTTTGTATTGGGAAAGTCATCTCCGGTGAACTTTTCTATGGGAAAAGTCATCTCCGGTGAACTTTTGTATTGGGAAAGTCATGCCCGGTGAACTTTTGTATTGGGAAAGTCATGCCCGGTGAACTTTTGTATTGGGAAAGTCATGCCCGGTGAACTTTTGTATTGGGAAAGTCATGCCCGGTGAACTTTTGTATTGGGAAAGTCATGCCCGGTGAACTTTTGTATTGGGAAAGTCATGCCCGGTGAACTTTTGTATTGGGAAAGTCATGCCCGGTGAACTTTTGTATTGGGAAAGTCATGCCCGGTGAACTTTTGTATTGGGAAAGTCATGCCCGGTGAACTTTTGTATTGGGAAAGTCATGCCCGGTGAACTTTTCTATGGGAAAAGTCATCTCCGGTGAACTTTTGTATTGGGAAAGTCATCTCCGGTGAACTTTTGTATTGGGAAAGTCATGCCCGGTGAACTTTTGTATTGGGAAAGTCATGCCCGGTGAACTTTTGTATTGGGAAAGTCATGCCCGGTGAACTTTTGTATTGGGAAAGTCATGCCCGGTGAACTTTTGTATTGGGAAAGTCATCTCCGGTGAACTTTTGTATTGGGAAAGTCATGCCCGGTGAACTTTTGTATTGGGAAAGTCATGCCCGGTGAACTTTTGTATTGGGAAAGTCATCTCCGGTGAACTTTTGTATTGGGAAAGTCATGCCCGGTGAACTTTTGTATTGGGAAAGTCATGCCCGGTGAACTTTTGTATTGGGAAAGTCATGCCCGGTGAACTTTTGTATTGGGAAAGTCATGCCCGGTGAACTTTTGTATTGGGAAAGTCATCTCCGGTGAACTTTTGTATTGGGAAAGTCATGCCCGGTGAACTTTTGTATTGGGAAAGTCATGCCCGGTGAACTTTTGTATTGGGAAAGTCATGCCCGGTGAACTTTTGTATTGGGAAAGTCATGCCCGGTGAACTTTTGTATTGGGAAAGTCATGCCCGGTGAACTTTTGTATTGGGAAAGTCATGCCCGGTGAACTTTTGTATTGGGAAAGTCATGCCCGGTGAACTTTTCTATGGGAAAAGTCATCTCCGGTGAACTTTTGTATTGGGAAAGTCATCTCCGGTGAACTTTTGTATTGGGAAAGTCATGCCCGGTGAACTTTTGTATTGGGAAAGTCATGCCCGGTGAACTTTTGTATTGGGAAAGTCATGCCCGGTGAACTTTTGTATTGGGAAAGTCATGCCCGGTGAACTTTTGTATTGGGAAAGTCATCTCCGGTGAACTTTTGTATTGGGAAAGTCATCTCCGGTGAACTTTTGTATTGGGAAAGTCATCTCCGGTGAACTTTTGTATTGGGAAAGTCATGCCCGGTGAACTTTTGTATTGGGAAAGTCATGCCCGGTGAACTTTTCTATGGGAAAAGTCATCTCCGGTGAACTTTTGTATTGGGAAAGTCATCTCCGGTGAACTTTTGTATTGGGAAAGTCATGCCCGGTGAACTTTTGTATTGGGAAAGTCATGCCCGGTGAACTTTTGTATTGGGAAAGTCATCTCCGGTGAACTTTTCTATGGGAAAAGTCATCTCCGGTGAACTTTTCTATGGGAAAAGTCATCTCCGGTGAACTTTTGTATTGGGAAAGTCATCTCCGGTGAACTTTTGTATTGGGAAGTCATGCCCGGTGAACTTTTATATTGGGAAAGTCATCTCCGGTGAACTTTTGTATTGGGAAAGTCATCTCCGGTGAACTTTTGTATTGGGAAAGTCATGCCCGGTGAACTTTTGTATTGGGAAAGTCATGCCCGGTGAACTTTTCTATGGGAAAAGTCATCTCCGGTGAACTTTTGTATTGGGAAAGTCATCTCCGGTGAACTTTTGTATTGGGAAAGTCATGCCCGGTGAACTTTTGTATTGGGAAAGTCATGCCCGGTGAACTTTTGTATTGGGAAAGTCATGCCCGGTGAACTTTTGTATTGGGAAAGTCATGCCCGGTGAACTTTTGTATTGGGAAAGTCATCTCCGGTGAACTTTTGTATTGGGAAAGTCATGCCCGGTGAACTTTTGTATTGGGAAAGTCATGCCCGGTGAACTTTTGTATTGGGAAAGTCATCTCCGGTGAACTTTTGTATTGGGAAAGTCATGCCCGGTGATCTTTTGTATTGGGAAAGTCATGCCCAGTGAACTTTTGTATTGGGAAAGTCATGCCCGGTGAACTTTTGTATTGGGAAAGTCATGCCCGGTGAACTTTTGTATTGGGAAAGTCATCTCCGGTGAACTTTTGTATTGGGAAAGTCATGCCCGGTGAACTTTTGTATTGGGAAGTCATGCCCGGTGAACTTTTGTATTGGGAAAGTCATCTCCGGTGAACTTTTGTATTGGGAAAGTCATGCCCGGTGAACCTTTGTATTGGGAAAGTCATCTCCGGTGAACTTTTGTATTGGGAAAGTCATGCCCGGTGAACTTTTGTATTGGGAAAGTCATGCCCGGTGAACTTTTGTATTGGGAAAGTCATGCCCGGTGAACTTTTGTATTGGGAAAGTCATGCCCGGTGAACTTTTGTATTGGGAAAGTCATGCCCGGTGAACTTTTGTATTGGGAAAGTCATGCCCGGTGAACTTTTGTATTGGGAAAGTCATCTCCGGTGAACTTTTCTATGGGAAAAGTCATCTCCGGTGAACTTTTGTATTGGGAAAGTCATCTCCGGTGAACTTTTGTATTGGGAAAGTCATGCCCTTTGAACTTTTGTATTGGGAAAGTCATGCCCGGTGAACTTTTGTATTGGGAAAGTCATCACCGGTGAACTTTTGTATTGGGAAAGTCATGCCCGGTGAACTTTTGTATTGGGAAAGTCATGCCCGGTGAACTTTTGTATTGGGAAAGTCATGCCCGGTGAACTTTTGTATTGGGAAAGTCAGTCCCGGTGAACTTTTGTATTGGGAAAGTCATCTCCGGTGAACTTTTGTATTGGGAAAGTCATGCCCGGTGAACTTTTGTATTGAGAAAGTCATGCCCGGTGAACTTTTGTATTGGGAAAGTCATGCCCGGTGAACTTTTGTATTGGGAAAGTCATGCCCGGTGAACTTTTGTATTGGGAAAGTCATGCCCGGTGAACTTTTGTATTGGGAAAGTCATGCCCGGTGAACTTTTCTATGGGAAAAGTCATCTCCGGTGAACTTTTGTATTGGGAAAGTCATCTCCGGTGAACTTTTGTATTGGGAAAGTCATGCCCGGTGAACTTTTGTATTGGGAAAGTCATGCCCGGTGAACTTTTGTATTGGGAAAGTCATGCCCGGTGAAGTTTTGTATTGGGAAAGTCATGCCCGGTGAACTTTTGTATTGGGAAAATCATCTCCGGTGAACTTTTGTATTGGGAAAGTCATGCCCGGTGAAATTTTGTATTGGGAAAGTCATGCCCGGTGAACTTTTGTATTGGGAAAGTCATGCCCGGTGAACTTTTGTATTGGGAAAGTCATGCCCGGTGAACTTTTGTATTGGGAAAGTCATGCCCGGTGAACTTTTGTATTGGGAAAGCCATGCCCGGTGAACTTTTGTATTGGGCAAGTCATGCACGGTGAACTTTTGTATTGGGAATGTCATGCCCGGTGAACTTTTGTATTGGGAAAGTCATGCCCGGTGAACTTTTGTATTGGAAAAGTAATCTCCGGTGAACTTTTGTATTGGGAAAGTCATCTCCGGTGAACTTTTGTATTGGGAAAGTCATGCCCGGTGAACTTTTGTATTGGGAAAGTCATGCCCGGTGAACTTTTGTATTGGGAAAGTCATGCCCGGTGAACTTTTGTATTGGGAAAGTCATGCCCGGTGAACTTTTGTATTGGGAAAGTCATGCTCGGTGAACTTTTCTATGGGAAAAGTCATCTCCGGTGAACTTTTGTATTGGGAAAGTCATGCCCGGTGAACTTTTGTATTGGGAAAGTCATGCCCGGTGAACTTTTCTATGGGAAAAGTCATCTCCGGTGAACTTTTGTATTGGGAAAGTCATGCCCGGTGAACTTTTGTATTGGGAAAGTCATGCCCGGTGAACTTTTGTATTGGGAAAGTCATGCCCGGTGAACTTTTGTATTGGGAAAGTCATGCCCGGTGAACTTTTGTATTGGGAAAGTCATCTCCGGTGAACTTTTCTATGGGAAAAGTCATGCCCGGTGAACTTTTGTATTGGGAAAGTCATGCCCGGTGAACTTTTGTATTGGAAAAGTCATGCCCGGTGAACTTTTGTATTGGGAAAGTCATGCCCGGTGAACTTTTGTATTGTGAAAGTCATCTCCGGTGAACTTTTGTATTGGGAAAGTCATCTCCGGTGAACTTTTGTATTGGGAAAGTCATGCCCGGTGAACTTTTGTATTGGGAAAGTCATCTCCGGTGAACTTTTCTATGGGAAAAGTCATCTCCGGTGAACTTTTGTATTGGGAAAGTCATCTCCGGTGAACTTTTGTATTGGGAAAGTCATGCCCGGTGAACTTTTGTATTGGGAAAGTCATGCCCGGTGAACTTTTGTATTGGGAAAGTCATGTCCGGTGAACTTTTGTATTGGGAAAGTCATGCCCGGTGAACTTTTGTATTGGGAAAGTCATGCCCGGTGAACTTTTCTATGGGAAAAGTCATGCCCGGTGAACTTTTGTATTGGGAAAGTCATGCCCGGTGAACTTTTGTATTGGGAAAGTCATGCGCGGTGAACTTTTGTATTGGGAAAGTCATGCCCGGTGAACTTTTGTATTGGGAAAGTCATGCCCGGTGAACTTTTGTATTGGGAAAGTCATCTCCGGTGAACTTTTGTATTGGGAAAGTCATGCCCGGTGAACTTTTGTATTGGGAAAGTCATGCCCGGTGAACTTTTGTATTGGGAAAGTCATGCCCGGTGAACTTTTGTATTGGGAAAGTCATGCCCGGTGAACTTTTGTATTGGGAAAGTCATCTCCGGTGAACTTTTGTATTGGGAAAGTCATGCCCGGTGAACTTTTGTATTGGGAAAGTCATGCCCGGTGAACTTTTGTATTGGGAAAGTCATGCCCGGTGAACTTTTGTATAGGGAAAGTCATGCCCGGTGAACTTTTGTATTGGGAAAGTCATCTCCGGTGAACCTTTGTATTGGGAAAGTCATGCCCGGTGAACTTTTGTATTGGGAAAGTCATGCCCGGTGAACTTTTGTATTGGGAAAGTCATGCCCGGTGAACTTTTGTATTGGGAAAGTCATCTCCGGTGAACTTTTCTATGGGAAAAGTCATCTCCGGTGAACTTTTCTATGGGAAAAGTCATCTCCGGTGAACTTTTGTATTGGGAAAGTCATGCCCGGTGAACTTTTGTATTGGGAAAGTCATGCCCGGTGAACTTTTCTATGGGAAAAGTCATCTCCGGTGAACTTTTGTATTGGGAAAGTCATGCCCGGTGAACTTTTGTATTGGGAAAGTCATGCCCGGTGAACTTTTGTATTGGGAAAGTCGTCTCCGGTGAACTTTTCTATGGGAAAAGACATCTCCGGTGAACTTTTGAATTGGGAAAGTCATGCCCGGTGAACTTTTGTATTGGGAAAGTCATGCCCGGTGAACTTTTCTATGGGAAAAGTCATCTCCGGTGAACTTTTGTATTGGGAAAGTCATGCCCGGTGAACTTTTGTATTGGGAAAGTCATGCCCGGTGAACTTTTCTATGGGAAAAGTCATCTCCGGTGAACTTTTGTATTGGGAAAGTCATGCCCGGTGAACTTTTGTATTGGGAAAGTCATGCCCGGTGAACTTTTGTATTGGGAAAGTCATGCCCGGTGAACTTTTGTATTGGGAAAGTCATGCCCGGTGAACTTTTGTATTGGGAAAGTCATCTCCGGTGAACTTTTCTATGGGAAAAGTCATCTCCGGTGAACTTTTGTATTGGGAAAGTCATGCCCGGTGAACTTTTGTATTGGGAAAGTCATGCCCGGTGAACTTTTGTATTGGGAAAGTCATGCCCGGTGAACTTTTGTATTGGGAAAGTCATCTCCGGTGAACTTTTGTATTGGGAAAGTCATGCCCGGTGAACTTTTGTATTGGGAAAGTCATGCCCGGTGAACTTTTGTATTGGGAAAGTCATGCCCGGTGAACTTTTGTATTGGGAAAGTCATGCCCGGTGAACTTTTGTATTGGGAAAGTCATGCCCGGTGAACTTTTGTATTGGGAAAGTCATGCCCGGTGAACTTTTGTATTGTGAAAGTCATCTCCGGTGAACTTTTGTATTGGGAAAGTCATCTCCGGTGAACTTTTGTATTGGGAAAGTCATGCCCGGTGAACTTTTGTATTGGGAAAGTCATCTCCGGTGAACTTTTCTATGGGAAAAGTCATCTCCGGTGAACTTTTGTATTGGGAAAGTCATCTCCGGTGAACTTTTGTATTGGGAAAGTCATGCCCGGTGAACTTTTGTATTGGGAAAGTCATGCCCGGTGAACTTTTGTATTGGGAAAGTCATGTCCGGTGAACTTTTGTATTGGGAAAGTCATGCCCGGTGAACTTTTGTATTGGGAAAGTCATGCCCGGTGAACTTTTCTATGGGAAAAGTCATGCCCGGTGAACTTTTGTATTGGGAAAGTCATGCCCGGTGAACTTTTGTATTGGGAAAGTCATGCGCGGTGAACTTTTGTATTGGGAAAGTCATGCCCGGTGAACTTTTGTATTGGGAAAGTCATGCCCGGTGAACTTTTGTATTGGGAAAGTCATCTCCGGTGAACTTTTGTATTGGGAAAGTCATGCCCGGTGAACTTTTGTATTGGGAAAGTCATGCCCGGTGAACTTTTGTATTGGGAAAGTCATGCCCGGTGAACTTTTGTATTGGGAAAGTCATGCCCGGTGAACTTTTGTATTGGGAAAGTCATCTCCGGTGAACTTTTGTATTGGGAAAGTCATGCCCGGTGAACTTTTGTATTGGGAAAGTCATGCCCGGTGAACTTTTGTATTGGGAAAGTCATGCCCGGTGAACTTTTGTATAGGGAAAGTCATGCCCGGTGAACTTTTGTATTGGGAAAGTCATCTCCGGTGAACTTTTGTATTGGGAAAGTCATGCCCGGTGAACTTTTGTATTGGGAAAGTCATGCCCGGTGAACTTTTGTATTGGGAAAGTCATGCCCGGTGAACTTTTGTATTGGGAAAGTCATCTCCGGTGAACTTTTCTATGGGAAAAGTCATCTCCGGTGAACTTTTCTATGGGAAAAGTCATCTCCGGTGAACTTTTGTATTGGGAAAGTCATCTCCGGTGAACTTTTGTATTGGGAAAGTCATGCCCGGTGAACTTTTGTATTGGGAAAGTCATGCCCGGTGAACTTTTGTATTGGGAAAGTCATGCCCGGTGAACTTTTGTATTGGGAAAGTCATGCCCGGTGAACTTTTGTATTGGGAAAGTCATGCCCGGTGAACTTTTGTATTGGGAAAGTCATCTCCGGTGAACTTTTGTATTGGGAAAGTCATGCCCGGTGAACTTTTGTATTGGGAAAGTTATGCCCGGTGAACTTTTGTATTGGAAAAGTCGTGCCCGGTGAACTTTTGTATTGGGAAAGTCATGCCCGGTGAACTTTTGTATTGGGAAAGTCATCTCCGGTGAACTTTTGTATTGGGAAAGTCATGCCCGGTGAACTTTTGTATTGGGAAAGTCATCTCCGGTGAACTTTTGTATTGGGAAAGTCATGCCCGGTGAACTTTTGTATTGGGAAAGTCATGCCCGGTGAACTTTTGTATTGGGAAAGTCATCTCCGGTGAACTTTTGTATTGGGAAAGTCATGCCCGGTGAACTTTTGTATTGGGAAAGTCATGCCCGGTGAACTTTTGTATTGGGAAAGTCATGCCCGGTGAACTTTTCTATGGGAAAAGTCATCTCCGGTGAACTTTTGTATTGGGAAAGTCATCTCCGGTGAACTTTTGTATTGGGAAAGTCATGCCCGGTGAACTTTTGTATTGGGAAAGTCATCTCCGGTGAACTTTTGTATTGGGAAAGTCATGCCCGGTGAACTTTTGTATTGGGAAAGTCATCTCCGGTGAACTTTTCTATGGGAAAAGTCATCTCCGGTGAACTTTTGTATTGGGAAAGTCATCTCCGGTGAACTTTTGTATTGGGAAAGTCATGCCCGGTGAACTTTTGTATGGGAAAAGTCATCTCCGGTGAACTTTTGTATTGGGAAAGTCATCTCCGGTGAACTTTTGTATTGGGAAAGTCATGCCCGGTGAACTTTTCTATGGGAAAAGTCATCTCCGGTGAACTTTTGTATTGGGAAAGTCATGCCCAGTGAACCTTTGTATTGGGAAAGTCATGCCCGGTGAACTTTTGTATTGGGAAAGTCATCTCCGGTGAACTTTTGTATTGGGAAAGTCATGCCCGGTGAACTTTTGTATTGGGAAAGTCATGCCCGGTGAACTTTTGTATTGGGAAAGTCATGCCCGGTGAACTTTTGTATTGGGAAAGTCATGCCCGGTGAACTTTTGTATTGGGAAAGTCATCTCCGGTGAACTTTTGTATTGGGAAAGTCATCTCCGGTGAACTTTTGTATTGGGAAAGTCATGCCCGGTGAACTTTTGTATTGGGAAAGTCATGCCCGGTGAACTTTTGTATTGGGAAAGTCATGCCCGGTGAACTTTTGTATTGGGAAAGTCATGCCCGGTGAACTTTTGTACTGGGAAAGTCATGCCCGGTGAACTTTTGTATTGGGAAAGTCATGCCCGGTGAACTTTTGTATTGGGAAAGTCATGCCCGGTGAACTTTTGTATTGGGAAAGTCATCTCCGGTGAACTTTTGTATTGGGAAAGTCATCTCCGGTGAACTTTTGTATTGGGAAAGTCATGCCCGGTGAACTTTTGTATTGGGAAAGTCATGCCCGTTGAACTTTTGTATTGGGAAAGTCATGCCCGGTGAACTTTTGTATTGGGAAAGTCATGCCCGGTGAACTTTTGTATTGGGAAAGTCATCTCCGGTGAACTTTTGTATTGGGAAAGTCATGCCCGGTGAACTTTTGTATTGGGAAAGTCATCTCCGGTGAACTTTTGTATTGGGAAAGTCATGCCCGGTGAACTTTTGTATTGGGAAAGTCATGCCCGGTGAACTTTTGTATTGGGAAAGTCATCTCCGGTGAACTTTTGTATTGGGAAAGTCATGCCCGGTGAACTTTTGTATTAGGAAAGTCATCTCCGGTGAACTTTTGTATTGGGAAAGTCGTGCCCGGTGAACTTTTGTATTGGGAAAGTCATGCCCGGTGAACTTTTGTATTGGGAAAGTCATGCCCGGTGAACTTTTGTATTGGGAAAGTCATGCCCGTTGTACTTTTGTATTGGGAAAGTCATCTCCGGTGAACTTTTGTATTGGGAAAGTCATGCCCGGTGAACTTTTGTATTGGGAAAGTCATCTCCGGTGAACTTTTGTATTGGGAAAGTCATGCCCGGTGAACTTTTGTATTGGGAAAGTCATGCCCGGTGAACTTTTGTATTGGGAAAGTCATGCCCGGTGAACTTTTGTATTGGGAAAGTCATGCCCGGTGAACTTTTGTATTGGGAAAGTCATGCCCGGTGAACTTTTGTATTGGGAAAGTCATGCCCGGTGAACTTTTGTATTGGGAAAGTCATGCCCGGTGAACTTTTGTATTGGGAAAGTCATGCCCGGTGAACTTTTGTATTGGGAAAGTCATCTCCGGTGAACTTTTGTATTGGGATATCATGCCCGGTGAACTTTTGTATTTGGAAAGTCATCTCCGGTGAACTTTTGTATTGGGAAAGTCATGCCCGGTGAACTTTTGTATTGGGAAAGTCATCTCCGGTGATCTTTTGTATTGGGAAAGTCATGCCCGGTGAACTTTTGTATTGGGAAAGTCATGCCCGGTGAACTTTTGTATTGGGAAAGTCATGCCCGGTGAACTTTTGTATTGGGAAAGTCATGCCCGGTGAACTTTTGTATTGGGAAAGTCATGCCCGGTGAACTTTTGTATTGGGAAAGTCATGCCCGGTGAACTTTTGTATTGAGAAAGTCATGCCCGGTGAACTTTTGTATTGGGAAAGTCATGCCCGGTGAACTTTTGTATTGGGAAAGTCATCTCCGGTGAACTTTTGTATTGGGAAAGTCATGCCCGGTGAACTTTTGTATTGGGAAAGTCAACTCCCGTGAACTTTTGTATTGGGAAAGTCATGCCCGGTGAACTTTTGTATTGGGAAAGTCATGCCCGGTGAACTTTTGTATTGGGAAAGTCATGCCCGGTGAACTTTTGTATTGGGAAAGTCATGCCCGGTGAACTTTTGTATTGGGAAAGTCATGCCCGGTGTACTTTTGTATTGGGAAAGTCATCTCCGGTGAACTTTTGTATTGGGAAAGTCATGCCCGGTGAACTTTTGTATTGGGAAAGTCATGCCCGGTGAACTTTTGTATTGGGAAAGTCATGCCCGGTGAACTTTTGTATTGGGAAAGTCATGCCCGGTGAACTTTTGTATTGGGAAAGTCATGCCCGGTGAACTTTTGTATTGGGAAAGTCATGCCCGGTAAACTTTTGTATTGGGAAAGTCATGCCCGGTGAACTTTTGTATTGGGAAAGTCATGCCCGGTGAACTTTTGTATTGGGAAAGTCATGCCCGGTGATCTTTTGTATTGGGAAAGACATCTCCGGTGAACTTTTGTATTGGGAAAGTCGTGCCCGGTGAACTTTTGTATTGGGAAAGTCATGCCCGGTGAACTTTTGTATTGGGAAAAGTCATCTCCGGTGAACTTTTGTATTGGGAAAGTCATGCCCGGTGAACTTTTGTATTGGGAAAGTCATGCCCGGTGAACTTTTGTATTGGGAAAGTCATGCCCGGTGAACTTTTGTATTGGGAAAGTCATGCCCGGTGAACTTTTGTATTGGGAAAGTCATGCCCGGTGAACTTTTGTATTGGGAAAGTCATGCCCGGTGAACTTTTGTATTGGGAAAGTCATGCCCGGTGAACTTTTGTATTGGGAAAGTCATGCCCGGTGAACTTTTGTATTGGGAAAGTCATCTCCGGTGAACTTTTGTATTGGGAAAGTCATGCCCGGTGAACTTTTGTATTGGGAAAGTCATGCCCGGTGAACTTTTGTATTGGGAAAGTCATGCCCGGTGAACTTTTGTATTGGGAAAGTCATGCCCGGTGAACTTTTGTATTGGGAAAGTCATGCCCGGTGAACTTTTGTATTGGGAAAGTCATGCCCGGTGAACTTTTGTATTGGGAAAGTCATGCCCGGTGAACTTTTGTATTTGGAAAGTCATGCCCGGTGAACTTTCGTATTGGGAAAGTCATGCCCGGTGAACTTTTGTATTGGGAAAGTCATGCCCGGTGAACTTTTGTATTGGGAAAGTCATGCCCGGTGAACTTTTGTATTGGGAAAGTCATCTCCGGTGAACTTTTGTATTGGGAAAGTCATGCCCGGTGAACTTTTGTATTGGGAAAGTCATGCCCGGTGAACTTTTGTATTGGGAAAGTCATGCCCGGTGAACTTTTGTATTGGGAAAGTCATGCCCGGTGAACTTTTGTATTGGGAAAGTCATGCCCGGTGAACTTTTGTATTGGGAAAGTCATGCCCGGTGAACTTTTGTATTGGGAAAGTCATGCCCGGTGAACTTTTGTATTGGGAAAGTCATCTCCGGTGAACTTTTGTATTGGGAAAGTCATGCCCGGTGAACTTTTGTATTGGGAAAGTCATCTCCGGTGAACTTTTGTATTGGGAAAGTCATCTCCGGTGAACTTTTGTATTGGGAAAGTCATGCCCGGTGAACTTTTGTATTGGGAAAGTCATGCCCGGTGAACTTTTGTATTGGGAAAGTCATCTCCGGTGAACTTATCTATGGGAAAAGTCATCTCCGGTGAACTTTTGTATTGGGAAAGTCATGCCCGGTGAACTTTTGTATTGGGAAAGTCATCTCCGGTGAACTTTTGTATTGGGAAAGTCGTGACCGGTGAACTTTTGTATTGGGAAAGTCATGCCCGGTGAACCTTTGTATTGGGAAAGTCATTTCCGGTGAACTTTTGTATTGGGAAATTCATGCCTGGTGAACTTTTGTATTGGGAAAGTCATGCCCGGTGAACTTTTGTATTGGGAAAGTCATGCCCGGTGAACTTTTGTATTGGGAAAGTCATGCCCGGTGAACTTTTGTATTGGGAAAGTCATCTCCGGTGAACTTTTGTATTGGGAAAGTCATGCCCGGTGAACTTTTGTAATGGGAAAGTCATCTCCGGTGAACTTTTCTATGGGAAAAGTCATCTCCGGTGAACTTTTGTATTGGGAAAGTCATCTCCGGTGAACTTTTGTATTGGGAAAGTCATGCCCGGTGAACTTTTGTATTGGGAAAGTCATGCCCGGTGAACTTTTGTATTGGGAAAGTCATGCCCGGTGAACTTTTGTATTGGGAAAGTCATGCCCGGTGAACTTTTGTATTGGGAAAGTCATTCCCGGTGAACTTTTGTATTGGGAAAGTCATGCCCGGTGAACTTTTGTATTGGGAAAGTCCTGCCCGGTGAACTTTTGTATTGGGAAAGTCATGCCCGGTGAACTTTTGTATTGGGAAAGTCATGCCCGGTGAACTTTTGTATTGGGAAAGTCATGCCCGGTGAACTTTTGTATTGGGAAAGTCATCTCCGGTGAACTTTTGTATTGGGAAAGTCATGCCCGGTGAACTTTTGTATTGGGAAAGTCATGCCCGGTGAACTTTTGTATTGGGAAAGTCATGCCCGGTGAACTTTTGTATTGGGAAAGTCATGCCCGGTGAACTTTTGTATTGGGAAAGTCATGCCCGGTGAACTTTTGTATTGGGAAAATCATGCCCGGTGAACTTATGTATTGGGAAAGTCATGCCCGGTGAACTTTTGTATTGGGAAAGTCCTGCCCGGTGAACTTTTGTATTGGGAAAGTCATGCCCGGTGAACTTTTGTATTGGGAAAATCATGCCCGGTGAACTTTTGTATTGGGAAAGTCATGCCCGGTGAACTTATGTATTGGGAAAGTCATGCCCGGTGAACTTTTGTATTGGGAAAGTCCTGCCCGGTGAACTTTTGTATTGGGAAAGTCATGCCCGGTGAACTTTTGTATTGGGAAAATCATGCCCGGTGAACTTTTGTATTGGGAAAGTCATGCCCGGTGAACTTTTGTATTGGGAAAGTCATCTCCGGTGAACTTTTGTATTGGGAAAGTCATGCCCGGTGAACTTTTGTATTGGGAAAGTCATGCCCGGTGAACTTTTGTATTGGGAAAGTCATGCCCGGTGAACTTTTGTATTGGGAAAATCATGCCCGGTGAACTTTTGTATTGGGAAAGTCATGCCCGGTGAACTTTTGTATTGGGAAAGTCATGCCCGGTGAACTTTTGTATTGGGAAAGTCATCTCCGGTGAACTTTTGTATTGGGAAAGTCATGCCCGGTGAACTTTTGTATTGGGAAAGTCATCTCCGGTGAACTTTTGTATTGGGAAAGACATGCCCGGTGAACTTTTGTATTGGGAAAGTCATGCCCGGTGAACTTTTGTATTGGGAAAGTCATGCCCGGTGAACTTTTGTATTGGGAAAGTCATGCCCGGTAAACTTTTGTATTGGGAAATTCATGCCCGGTGAACTTTTGTATTGGGAAAGTCATGCCCGGTGAACTTTTGTATTGGGAAAGTCATTTCCGGTGAACTTTTGTATTGGGAAAGTCATGCCCGGTGAACCTTTGTATTGGGAAAGTCATTTCCGGTGAACTTTTGTATTGGGAAAGTCATGCCTGGTGAACTTTTGTATTGGGAAAGTCATGCCCGGTGAACTTTTGTATTGGGAAAGTCATGCCCGGTGAACTTTTGTATTGGGAAAGTCATGCCCGGTGAACTTTTGTATTGGGAAAGTCATGCCCGGTGAACTTTTGTATTGGGAAAGTCATGCCCGGTGAACTTTTGTATTGGGAAAGTCATCTCCTGTGAACTTTTCTATGGGAAAAGTCATCTCCGGTGAACTTTTGTATTGGGAAAGTCATGCCCGGCGAACTTTTGTATTGGGAAAGTCATTCCCGGTGAACTTTTGTATTGGGAAAGTCATGCCCGGTGAACTTTTGTATTGGGAAAGTCCTGCCCGGTGAACTTTTGTATTGGGAAAGTCATGCCCGGTGAACTTTTGTATTGGGAAAGTCATGCCCGGTGAACTTTTGTATTGGGAAAGTCATGCCCGGTGAACTTTTGTATTGGGAAAGTCATCTCCGGTGAACTTTTGTATTGGGAAAGTCATGCCCGGTGAACTTTTGTATTGGGAAAGTCATGCCCGGTGAACTTTTGTATTGGGAAAGTCATGCCCGGTGAACTTTTGTATTGGGAAAGTCATGCCCGGTGAACTTTGTATTGGGAAAGTCATCTCCGGTGAACTTTTGTATTGGGAAAGTCATGCCCGGTGAACTTTTGTATTGGGAAAGTCATGCCCGGTGAACTTTTGTATTGGGAAAGTCATTCCCGGTGAACTTTTGTATTGGGAAAGTCATGCCCGGTGAACTTTTGTATTGGGAAAGTCCTGCCCGGTGAACTTTTGTATTGGGAAAGTCATTCCCGGTGAACTTTTGTATTGGGAAAGTCATGCCCGGTGAACTTTTGTATTGGGAAAGTCCTGCCCGGTGAACTTTTGTATTGGGAAAGTCATGCCCGGTGAACTTTTGTATTGGGAAAGTCATGCCCGGTGAACTTTTGTATTGGGAAAGTCATGCCCGGTGAACTTTTGTATTGGGAAAGTCATCTCCGGTGAACTTTTGTATTGGGAAAGTCATGCCCGGTGAACTTTTGTATTGGGAAAGTCATGCCCGGTGAACTTTTGTATTGGGAAAGTCATGCCCGGTGAACTTTTGTATTGGGAAAATCATGCCCGGTGAACTTTTGTATTGGGAAAGTCATGCCCGGTGAACTTTTGTATTGGGAAAGTCATGCCCGGTGAACTTTTGTATTGGGAAAGTCATGCCCGGTGAACTTTTGTATTGGGAAAGTCATCTCCGGTGAACTTTTGTATTGGGAAAGTCATGCCCGGTGAACTTTTGTATTGGGAAAGTCATCTCCGGTGAACTTTTGTATTGGGAAAGACATGCCCGGTGAACTTTTGTATTGGGAAAGTCATGCCCGGTGAACTTTTGTATTGGGAAAGTCATGCCCGGTGAACTTTTGTATTGGGAAAGTCATGCCCGGTAAACTTTTGTATTGGGAAATTCATGCCCGGTGAACTTTTGTGTTGGGAAAGTCATGCCCGGTGAACTTTTGTATTGGGAAAGTCATGCCCGGTGAACTTTTGTATTGGGAAAGTCATCTCCGGTGAACTTTTGTATTGGGAAAGTCATGCCCGGTGAACTTTTGTATTGGTAAAGTCATGCCCGGTGAACTTTTGTATTGGGAAAGTCATGCCCGGTGAACTTTTGTATTGGGAAAGTCATGCCCGGTGATCTTTTGTATTGGGAAAGTCATGCCCGGTGAACTTTTGTATTTGGAAAGTCATGCCCGGTAAACTTTTGTATTGGGAAAGTCATGCCGGGTGAACTTTTGTATTGGGAAAGTCATGCCCGGTGAACTTTTGTATTGGGAAAGTCATGCCCGGTGATCTTTTGTATTGGGAAAGTCATCTCCGGTGAACTTTTGTATTGGGAAAGTCATGCCCGGTGAACTTTTGTATTGGGAAAGTCATGCCCGGTGAACTTTTGTATTGGGAAAAGTCATCTCCGGTGAACTTTTGTATTGGGAAAGTCATGCCCGGTGAACTTTTGTATTGGGAAAGTCATGCCCGGTGAACTTTTGTATTGGGAAAGTCATGCCCGGTGAACTTTTGTATTGGGAAAGTCATGCCCGGTGAACTTTTGTATTGGGAAAGTCATGCCCGGTGAACTTTTGTATTGGGAAAGTCATGCCCGGTGAACTTTTGTATTGGGAAAGTCATGCCCGGTGAACTTTTGTATTGGGAAAGTCATGCCCGGTGAACTTTTGTATTGGGAAAGTCATGCCCGGTGAACTTTTGCATTGGGAAAGTCATGCCCGGTGAACTTTTGTATTGGGAAAGTCATGCCCGGTGAACTTTTGTATTGGGAAAGTCATGCCCGGTGAACTTTTGTATTGGGAAAGTCATTTCCGGTGAACTTTTGTATTGGGAAAGTCATGCCTGGTGAACTTTTGTATTGGGAAAGTCATGCCCGGTGAACTTTTGTATTGGGAAAGTCATGCCCGGTGAACTTTTGTATTGGGAAAGTCATGCCCGGTGAACTTTTGTATTGGGAAAGTCATCTCCGGTGAACTTTTGTATTGGGAAAGTCATGCCCGGTGAACTTTTGTATTGGGAAAGTCATTTCCGGTGAACTTTTCTATAGGAAAAGTCATCTCCGGTGAACTTTTGTATTGGGAAAGTCATCTCCGGTGAACTTTTGTGTTGGGAAAGTCATGCCCGGTGAACTTTTGTATTGGGAAAGTCATGCCCGGTGAACTTTTGTATTGGGAAAGTCATGCCCGGTGAACTTTTGTATTGGGAAAGTCATGCCCGGTGAACTTTTGTATTGGGAAAGTCATCTCCGGTGAACTCTTGTATTGGGAAAGTCGTGCCCGGTGAACTTTTGTATTGGGAAAGTCATGCCCGGTGAACTTTTGTATTGGGAAAGTCATGCCCGGTGAACTTTTGTATTAGGAAAGTCATGCCCGGTGAACTTTTGCATTGGGAAAGTCATGCCCGGTGAACTTTTGTATTGGGAAAGTCATGTCCGGTGAACTTTTGTATTGGGAAAGTCATGCCCGGTGAACTTTTGTATTGGGAAAGTCGTGCCCGGTGAACTTTTCTATTGGGAAAGTCATCTCCGGTGAACTTTTGTATTGGGAATGTCATGCCCGGTGAACTTTTGTATTGGGAAAGTCATGCCCGGTGAACTTTTGTATTGGGAAGGTCATGCCCGGTGAACTTTTGTATTGGGAAAGTCATGCCCGGTGAACTTTTGTATTGGGAAAGTCATCTCCGGTGAACTTTTGTATTGGGAAAGTCATCTCCGGTGAACTTTTGTATTGGGAAAGTCATGCCCGGTGAATTTTTGTATTGGGAAAGTCATGCCCGGTGAACTTTTGTATTGGGAAAGTCATGCCCGGTGAACTTTTGTATTGGGAAAGTCATGCCCGGTGAACTTTTGTATTGGGAAAGTCATGCCCGGTGAACTTTTGTATTGGGAAAGTCATGCCCGGTGAACTTTTGTATTGGGAAAGTCATCTCCGGTGAACTTTTGTATTGGGAAAGTCATGCCCGGTGAACTTTTGTATTGGGAAAGTCATGCCCGGTGAACTTTTGTATTGGGAAAGTCATCTCCGGTGAACTTTTGTATTGGGAAAGTCATGCCCGGTGAACTTTTGTATTGGGAAAGTCATCTCCGGTGAACTTTTGTATTGGGAAAGTCATCTCCGGTGAACTTTTGTATTGGGAAAGTCATGCCCGGTGAACTTTTGTATTGGGAAAGTCATCTCCGGTGAACTTTTCTATGGGAAAAGTCATCTCCGGTGAACTTTTGTATTGGGAAAGTCATCTCCGGTGAACTTTTGTATTGGGAAAGTCATGCCCGGTGAACTTTTGTATTGGGAAAGTCATGCCCGGTGAACTTTTGTATTGGGAAAGTCATGCCCGGTGAACTTTTGTATTGGGAAAGTCATCTCCGGTGAACTTTTGTATTGGGAAAGTCATGCCCGGTGAACTTTTGTATTGGGAAAGTCATGCCCGGTGAACTTTTGTATTGGGAAAGTCATGCCCGGTGAACTTTTGTATTGGGAAAGTCATGCCCGGTGAACTTTTGTATTGGGAAAGTCATGCCCGGTGAACTTTTGTATTGGGAAAGTCATGCCCGGTGAACTTTTGTATTGGGAAAGTCATGCCCGGTGAACTTTTGTATTGGGAAAGTCATGCCCAGTGAACTTTTGTATTGGGAAAGTCATGCCCGGTGAATTTTTGTATTGGGAAAGTCATGCCCGGTGAACTTTTGTATTGGGAAAGTCATGCCCGGTGAACTTTTGTATTGGGAAAGTCATGCCCGGTGAACTTTTGTATTGGGAAAGTCATCTCCGGTGAACTTTTGTATTGGGAAAGTCATGCCCGGTGAACTTTTGTATTGGGAAAGTCATGCCCGGTGAACTTTTGTATTGGGAAAGTCATGCCCGGTGAACTTTTGTATTGGGAAAGTCATCTCCGGTGAACTTTTTTATGGGAAAAGTCATCTCCGGTGAACTTTTGTATTGGGAAAGTCATGCCCGGTGAACTTTTGTATTGGGAAAGTCATCTCCGGTGAACTTTTGTATTGGGAAAGTCGTGCCCGGTGAACTTTTGTATTGGGAAAGTCATGCCCGGTGAACTTTTGTATTGGGAAAGTCATCTCCGGTGAACTTTTGTATTGGGAAAGTCATGCCTGGTGAACTTTTGTATTGGGAAAGTCATGCCCGGTGAACTTTTGTATTGGGAAAGTCATGC
Source organism: Musca autumnalis (assembly GCF_047663935.1). Taxonomy (NCBI): domain Eukaryota; kingdom Metazoa; phylum Arthropoda; class Insecta; order Diptera; family Muscidae; genus Musca; species Musca autumnalis. The sequence continues at coordinate 776,554 of NW_027411778.1, forward strand.
CCGGTGAACTTTTGTATTGGGAAAGTCATGCCCGGTGAACTTTTGTATTGGGAAAGTCATCTCCGGTGAACTTTTGTATTGGGAAAGTCATGCCCGGTGAACTTTTGTATTGGGAAAGACATCTCCGGTGAACTTTTGTATTGGGAAAGTCATGCCCGGTGAACTTTTGTTTTGGGAAAGTCATGCCCGGTGAACTTTTGTATTGGGAAAGTCATGCCCGGTGAACTTTTGTATTGGGAAAGTCATCTCCGGTGAACTTTTCTATGGGAAAAGTCATCTCCGGTGAACTTTTGTATTGGGAAAGTCATGCCCGGTGAACTTTTGTATTGGGAAAGTCATCTCCGGTGAACTTTTGTATTGGGAAAGTCGTGCCCGGTGAACTTTTGTATTGGGCAAGTCATGCCCGGTGAACTTTTGTATTGGGAAAGTCATCTCCGGTGAACTTTTGTATTGGGAAAGTCATGCCTGGTGAACTTTTGTATTGGGAAAGTCATGCCCGGTGAACTTTTGTATTGGGAAAGTCATGCCCGGTGAACTTTTGTATCGGGAAAGTCATGCCCGGTGAACTTTTGTATTGGGAAAGTCATCTCCGGTGAACTTTTGTATTGGGAAAGTCGTGCCCGGTGAACTTTTGTATTGGGAAAGTCATGCCCGGTGAGCTTTTGTATTGGGAAAGTCATGCCCGGTGAACTTTTGTATTGGGAAAGTCATGCCCGGTGAACTTTTGTATTGGGAAAGTCATCTCCGGTGAACTTTTGTATTGGGAAAGTCATGCCCGGTGAACTTTTGTATTGGGAAAGTCATGCCCAGTGAACTTTTGTATTGGGAAAGTCATGCCCGGTGAACTTTTGTATTGGGAAAGTCATGCCCGGTGAACTTTTGTATTGGGAAAGTCATGCCCGGTGAACTTTTGTATTGGGAAAGTCATGCCCGGTGAACTTTTGTATTGGGAAAGTCATGCCCGGTGAACTTTTGTATTGAGAAAGTCATGCCCGGTGAACTTTTGTATTGGGAAAGTCATGCCCGGTGAACTTTTTTATTGGGAAAGTCATGCCCGGTTAAATTTTTTTATTGGGAAAGTCATCTCCGGTGAACTTTTGTATTGGGAAAGTCATGCCCGGTGAACTTTTGTATTGGGAAAGTCATGCCCGGTGAACTTTTGTATTGGGAAAGTCATGCCCGGTGAACTTTTGTATTGGGAAAGTCATCTCCGGTGAACTTTTCTATGGGAAAAGTCATCTCCGGTGAACTTTTGTATTGGGAAAGTCATGCCCGGTGAACTTTTGTATTGGGAAAGTCATCTCCGGTGAACTTTTGTATTGGGAAAGTCGTGCCCGGTGAACTTTTGTATTGGGAAAGTCATGCCCGGTGAACTTTTGTATTGGGAAAGTCATCTCCGGAGAACTTTTGTATTGGGAAAGTCATGCCTGGTGAACTTTTGTATTGGGAAAGTCATGCCCGGTGAACTTTTGTATTGGGAAAGTCATGCCCGGTGAACTTTTGTATTGGGAAAGTCATGCCCGGTGAACTTTTGTATTGGGAAAGTCATGCCCGGTGAACTTTTGTATTGGGAAAGTCATGCCCGGTGAACTTTTGTATTGGGAAAGTCATCTCCGGTGAACTTTTGTATTGGGAAAGTCATGCCCGGTGAACTTTTGTATTGGGAAAGTCATCTCCGGTGAACTTTTGTATTGGGAAAGTCATCTCCGGTGAACTTTTGTATTGGGAAAGTCATGCCCGGTGAACTTTTGTATTGGGAAAGTCATCTCCGGTGAACTTTTGTATTGGGAAAGTCGTGCCCGGTGAACTTTTGTATTGGGAAAGTCATGCCCGGTGAACTTTTGTATTGGGAAAGTCATCTCCGGTGAACTTTTGTATTGGGAAAGTCATGCCTGGTGAACTTTTGTATTGGGAAAGTCATGCCCGGTGAACTTTTGTATTGGGAAAGTCATGCCCGGTGAACTTTTGTATTGGGAAAGTCATGCCCGGTGAACTTTTGTATTGGGAAAGTCATCTCCGGTGAACTTTTGTATTGGGAAAGTCATGCCCGGTGAACTTTTGTATTGGGAAAGACATCTCCGGTGAACTTTTGTATTGGGAAAGTCATGTCCGGTGAACTTTTGTTTTGGGAAAGTCATGCCCGGTGAACTTTTGTATTGGGAGAGTCATGCCCGGTGAACTTTTGTATTGGGAAAGTCATGCCCGGTGAACTTTTGTATTGGGAAAGTCATCTCCGGTGAACTTTTGTATTGGGAAAGTCGTGCCCGGTGAACTTTTGTATTGGGAAAGTCATGCCCGGTGAACTTTTGTATTGGGAAAGTCATCTCCGGTGAACTTTTGTATTGGGAAAGTCATGCCTGGTGAACTTTTGTATTGGGAAAGTCATGCCCGGTGAACTTTTGTATTGGGAAAGTCATGCCCGGTGAACTTTTGTATCGGGAAAGTCATGCCCGGTGAACTTTTGTATTGGGAAAGTCATCTCCGGTGAACTTTTGTATTGGGAAAGTCGTGCCCGGTGAACTTTTGTATTGGGAAAGTCATGCCCGGTGAACTTTTGTATTGGGAAAGTCATGCCCGGTGAACTTTTGTATTGGGAAAGTCATGCCCGGTGAACTTTTGTATTGGGAAAGTCATCTCCGGTGAACTTTTGTATTGGGAAAGTCATGCCCGGTGAACTTTTGTATTGGGAAAGTCATGCACAGTGAACTTTTGTATTGGGAAAGTCATGCCCGGTGAACTTTTGTATTGGGAAAGTCATGCCCGGTGAACTTTTGTAATGGGAAAGTCATGCCCGGTGAACTTTTGTATTGGGAAAGTCATGCCCGGTGAACTTTTGTATTGGGAAAGTCATGCCCGGTGAACTTTTGTATTGAGAAAGTCATGCCCGGTGAACTTTTGTATTGGGAAAGTCATGCCCGGTGAACTTTTTTATTGGGAAAGTCATGCCCGGTGAACTTTTGTATTGGGAAAGTCATCTCCGGTGAACTTTTGTATTGGGAAAGTCATGCCCGGTGAACTTTTGTATTGGGAAAGTCATGCCCGGTGAACTTTTGTATTGGGAAAGTCATGCCCGGTGAACTTTTGTATTGGGAAAGTCATCTCCGGTGAACTTTTCTATGGGAAAAGTCATCTCCGGTGAACTTTTGTATTGGGAAAGTCATGCCCGGTGAACTTTTGTATTGGGAAAGTCATCTCCGGTGAACTTTTGTATTGGGAAAGTCGTGCCCGGCGAACTTTTGTATTGGGAAAGTCATGCCCGGTGAACTTTTGTATTGGGAAAGTCATCTCCGGAGAACTTTTGTATTGGGAAAGTCATGCCTGGTGAACTTTTGTATTGGGAAAGTCATGCCCGGTGAACTTTTGTATTGGGAAAGTCATGCCCGGTGAACTTTTGTATTGGGAAAGTCATGCCCGGTGAACTTTTGTATTGGGAAAGTCATGCCCGGTGAACTTTTGTATTGGGAAAGTCATGCCCGGTGAACTTTTGTATTGGGAAAGTCATGCCCGGTGAACTTTTGTATTGGGAAAGTCATCTCCGGTGAACTTTTGTATTGGGAAAGTCATACCCGGTGAACTTTTGTATTGGGAAAGTCATCTCCGGTGAACTTTTGCATTGGGAAAGTCATGCCCGGTGAACTTTTGTATTGGGAAAGTTATGCCCGGTGAACTTTTGTATTGGGAAAGTCATCTCCGGTGAACTTTTGTATTGGGAAAGTCGTGCCCGGTGAACTTTTGTATTGGGAAAGTCATGCCCGGTGAACTTTTGTATTGGGAAAGTCATGCCCGGTGAACTTTTGTATTGGGAAAGTCATGCCCGGTGAACTTTTGTATTGGGAAAGTCATGCCCGGTGAACTTTTGTATTGGGAAAGTCATGCCCGGTGAACTTTTGTATTGGGAAAGTCATGCCCGGTGAACTTTTGTATTGGGAAAGTCATGCCCGGTGAACTTTTGTATTGGGAAAGTCATGCCCGGTGAACTTTTGTATTGGGAAAGTCATGCCCGGTGAACTTTTGTATTGGGAAAGTCATCTCCGGTGAACTTTTGTATTGGGAAAGTCATGCCCGGTGAACTTTTGTATTGGGAAAGTCATGCCCGGTGAACTTTTGTATTGGGAAAGTCATCTCCGGTGAACTTTTGTATTGGGAAAGTCATGCCCGGTGAACTTTTGTATTGGGAAAGTCATGCCCGGTGAACTTTTGTATCGGGAAAGTCATCTCCGGTGAACTTTTCTATGGGAAAAGTCATCTCCGGTGAACTTTTGTATTGGGAAAGTCATGCCCGGTGAACTTTTGTATTGGGAAAGTCATCTCCGGTGAACTTTTGTATTGGGAAAGTCATGCCCGGTGAACTTTTGTATTGGGAAAGTCATGCCCGGTGAACTTTTGTATTGGGAAAGTCATGCCCGGTGAACTTTTGTATTGGGAAAGTCATGCCCGGTGAACTTTTGTATTGGGAAAGTCATGCCCGGTGAACTTTTGTGTTGGGAAAGTCATCTCCGGTGAACTTTTGTATTGGGAAAGTCATGCCCGGTGAACTTTTGTATTGGGAAAGTCATCTCCGGTGAACTTTTGTATTGGGAAAGTCATGCCCGGTGAACTTTTGTATTGGGAAAGTCATGCCCGGTGAACTTTTGTATTGGGAAAGTCATGCCCGGTGAACTTTTGTATTGGGAAAGTCATGCCCGGTGAACTTTTGTATTGGGAAAGTCATGCCCGGTGAACTTTTGTATTGGGAAAGTCATGCCCGGTGAACTTTTGTATTGGGAAAGTCATGCCCGGTGAACTTTTGTATTGGGAAAGTCATGCCCGGTGAACTTTTGTATTGGGAAAGTCGTGCCCGGTGAACTTTTGTATTGGGAAAGTCATGCCCGGTGAACTTTTGTATTGGGAAAGTCATGCCCGGTGAACTTTTGTATTGGGAAAGTCATGCCCGGTGAACTTTTGTATTGGGAAAGTCATGCCCGGTGAACTTTTGTATTGGGAAAGTCATGCCCGGTGAACTTTTGTATTGGGAAAGTCATGCCCAGTGAACTTTTGTATTGGGAAAGTCATGCCCGGTGAACTTTTGTATTGGGAAAGTCATGCCCGGTGAACTTTTGTATTGGGAAAGTCATGCCCGGTGAACTTTTGTATTGGGAAAGTCATGCCCGGTGAACTTTTGTATTGGGAAAGTCATGCCCGGTGAACTTTTGTATTGAGAAAGTCATGCCCGGTGAACTTTTGTATTGGGAAAGTCATGCCCGGTGAACTTTTTTATTGGGAAAGCCATGCCCGGTGAACTTTTGTATTGGGAAAGTCATCTCCGGTGAACTTTTGTATTGGGAAAGTCATGCCCGGTGAACTTTTGTATTGGGAAAGTCATGCCCGGTGAACTTTTGTATTGGGAAAGTCATGCCCGGTGAACTTTTGTATTGGGAAAGTCATCTCCGGTGAACTTTTCTATGGGAAAAGTCATTTCCGGTGAACTTTTGTATTGGGAAAGTCATGCCCGGTGAACTTTTGTATTGGGAAAATCATCTCCGGTGAACTTTTGTATTGGGAAAGTCGTGCCCGGTGAACTTTTGTATTGGGAAAGTCATGCCCGGTGAACTTTTGTATTGGGAAAGTCATCTCCGGAGAACTTTTGTATTGGGAAAGTCATGCCTGGTGAACTTTTGTATTGGGAAAGTCATGCCCGGTGAACTTTTGTATTGGGAAAGTCATGCCCGGTGAACTTTTGTATTGGGAAAGTCATGCCCGGTGAACTTTTGTATTGGGAAAGTCATGCCCGGTGAACTTTTGTATTGGGAAAGTCATGCCCGGTGAACTTTTGTATTGGGAAAGTCATGCCCGGTGAACTTTTGTATTGGGAAAGTCATCTCCGGTGAACTTTTGTATTGGGAAAGTCATACCCGGTGAACTTTTGTATTGGGAAAGTCATCTCCGGTGAACTTTTGCATTGGGAAAGTCATGCCCGGTGAACTTTTGTATTGGGAAAGTTATGCCCGGTGAACTTTTGTATTGGGAAAGTCATCTCCGGTGAACTTTTGTATTGGGAAAGTCGTGCCCGGTGAACTTTTGTATTGGGAAAGTCATGCCCGGTGAACTTTTGTATTGGGAAAGTCATGCCCGGTGAACTTTTGTATTGGGAAAGTCATGCCCGGTGAACTTTTGTATTGGGAAAGTCATGCCCGGTGAACTTTTGTATTGGGAAAGTCATGCCCGGTGAACTTTTGTATTGGGAAAGTCATGCCCGGTGAACTTTTGTATTGGGAAAGTCATGCCCGGTGAACTTTTGTATTGGGAAAGTCATGCCCGGTGAACTTTTGTATTGGGAAAGTCATGCCCGGTGTACTTTTGTATTGGGAAAGTCATCTCCGGTGAACTTTTGTATTGGGAAAGTCATGCCCGGTGAACTTTTGTATTGGGAAAGTCATGCCCGGTGAACTTTTGTATTGGGAAAGTCATCTCCGGTGAACTTTTGTATTGGGAAAGTCATGCCCGGTGAACTTTTGTATTGGGAAAGTCATGCCCGGTGAACTTTTGTATCGGGAAAGTCATCTCCGGTGAACTTTTCTATGGGAAAAGTCATCTCCGGTGAACTTTTGTATTGGGAAAGTCATGCCCGGTGAACTTTTGTATTGGGAAAGTCATCTCCGGTGAACTTTTGTATTGGGAAAGTCATGCCCGGTGAACTTTTGTATTGGGAAAGTCATGCCCGGTGAACTTTTGTATTGGGAAAGTCATGCCCGGTGAACTTTTGTATTGGGAAAGTCATGCCCGGTGAACTTTTGTATTGGGAAAGTCATCTCCGGTGAACTTTTGTATTGGGAAAGTCATGCCCGGTGAACTTTTGTATTGGGAAAGTCATCTCCGGTGAACTTTTGTATTGGGAAAGTCATGCCCGGTGAACTTTTGTATTGGGAAAGTCATGCCCGGTGAACTTTTGTATCGGGAAAGTCATCTCCGGTGAACTTTTCTATGGGAAAAGTCATCTCCGGTGAACTTTTGTATTGGGAAAGTCATGCCCGGTGAACTTTTGTATTGGGAAAGTCATCTCCGGTGAACTTTTGTATTGGGAAAGTCATGCCCGGTGAACTTTTGTATTGGGAAAGTCATGCCCGGTGAACTTTTGTATTGGGAAAGTCATGCCCGGTGAACTTTTGTATTGGGAAAGTCATGCCCGGTGAACTTTTGTATTGGGAAAGTCATGCCCGGTGAACTTTTGTATTGGGAAAGTCATGCCCGGTGAACTTTTGTATTGGGAAAGTCATGCCCGGTGAACTTTTGTATTGGGAAAGTCATCTCCGGTGAACTTTTGTATTGGGAAAGTCATGCCCGGTGAACTTTTGTATTGGGAAAGTCATGCCCGGTGAACTTTTGTATTGGGAAAGTCATCTCCGGTGAACTTTTCTATGGGAAAAGTCATCTCCGGTGAACTTTTGTATTGGGAAAGTCATGCCCGGTGAACTTTTGTATTGGGAAAGTCATCTCCGGTGAACTTTTGTATTGGAAAAGTCATGCCCGGTGAACTTTTGTATTGGGAAAGTCATGCCCGGTGAACTTTTGTATTGGGAAAGTCATGCCCGGTGAACTTTTGTATTGGGAAAGTCATGCCCGGTGAACTTTTGTATTGGGAAAGTCATGCCCGGTGAACTTTTGTATTGGGAAAGTCATGCCCGGTGAACTTTTGTATTGGGAAAGTCATCTCCGGTGAACTTTTGTATTGGGAAAGTCATGCCCGGTGAACTTTTGTATTGGGAAAGTCATGCCCGGTGAACTTTTGTATTGGGAAAGTCATGCCCGGTGAACTTTAGAATTGGGAAAGTCATCTCCGGTGAACTTTTCTATGGGAAAAGTCATCTCCGGTGAATTTTTGTGTTGGGAAAGTCATGCCCGGTGAACTTTTGTATTGGGAAAGTCATCTCCGGTGAACTTTTGTATTGGGAAAGTCGTGCCCGGTGAACTTTTGTATTGGGAAAGTCATGCCCGGTGAACTTTTGTATTGGGAAAGTCATCTCCGGTGAACTTTTGTATTGGGAAAGTCATGCCTGGTGAACTTTTGTATTGGGAAAGTCATGCCCGGTGAACTTTTGTATTGGGAAAGTCATGCCCGGTGAACTTTTGTATTGGGAAAGTCATGCCCGGTGAACTTTTGTATTGGGAAAGTCATGCCCGGTGAACTTTTGTATTGGGAAAGTCATGCCCGGTGAACTTTTGTATTGGGAAAGTCATGCCCGGTGAACTTTTGTATTGGGAAAGTCATCTCCGGTGAACTTTTGTATTGTGAAAGTCATACCCGGTGAACTTTTGTATTGGGAAAGTCATCTCCGGTGAACTTTTGTATTGGGAAAGTCATGCCCGGTGAACTTTTGTATTGGGAAAGTCATGCCCGGTGAACTTTTGTATTGGGAAAGTCATCTCCGGTGAACTTTTGTATTGGGAAAGTCATGCCCGGTGAACTTTTGTATTGGGAAAGTCATCTCCGGTGAACTTTTGTATTGGGAAAGTCATGCCCGGTGAACTTTTGTATTGGGAAAGTCATGCCCGGTGAACTTTTGTATTGGGAAAGTCATGCCCGGTGAACTTTTGTATTGGGAAAGTCATGCCCGGTGAACTTTTGTATTGGGAAAGTCATGTCCGGCGAACTTTTGTATTGGGAAAGTCATGCCCGGTGAACTTTTGTATTGGGAAAGTCATGCCCGGTGAACTTTTGTATTGGGAAAATCATCTCCGGTGAACTTTTGTATTGGGAAAGTCATGCCCCGTGAACTTTTGTATTGGGAAAGTCATCTCCGGTGAACTTTTGTATTGGGAAAGTCATGCCCGGTGAACTTTTGTATTGGGAAAGTCATGCCCGGTGAACTTTTGTATTGGGAAAGTCATGCCCGGTGAACTTTTGTATTGGGAAAGTCATGCCCGGTGAACTTTTGTATTGGGAAAGTCATGCCCGGTGAACTTTTGTATTGGGAAAGTCTTGCCCGGTGAACTTTTGTATTGGAAAAGTCATGCCCGGTGAACTTTTGTATTGGGAAAGTCATGCCCGGTGAACTTTTGTATTGGGAAAGTCATGCCCTTGAACTTTTGTATTGGGAAAGTCATGCCCGGTGAACTTTTGTATTGGGAAAGTCATGCCCGGTGAACTTTTGTATTGGGAAAGTCATCTCCGGTGAACTTTTGTATTGGGAAAGTCATGCCCGGTGAACTTTTGTATTGGGAAAGTCATCTCCGGTGAACTTTTGTATTGGGAAAGTCATGCCCGGTGAACTTTTGTATTGGGAAAGTCATGCCCGGTGAACTTTTGTATTGGGAAAGTCATTCCCGGTGAACTTTTGTATTGGGAAAGTTATGCCCGGTGAACTTTTGTATTGGGAAAGTCATCTCCGGTGAACTTTTGTATTGGGAAAGTCATGCCCGGTGAACTTTTGTATTGGGAAAGTCATGCCCGGTGAACTTTTGTATTGGGAAAGTCATCTCCGGTGAACTTTTGTATTGGGAAAGTCATGCCCGGTGAACTTTTGTATTGGGAAAGTCATCTCCGGTGAACTTTTCTATGGGAAAAGTCATCTCCGGTGAACTTTTGTATTGGGAAAGTCATGCCCGGTGAACTTTTGTATTGGGAAAGTCATCTCCGGTGAACTTTTGTATTCGGAAAGTCATGCCCGGTGAACTTTTGTATTGGGA